>NW_028248366.1:0-253237 GCF_964263255.1 Lissotriton vulgaris | reverse complement strand
TCAATGCTTCAGTGGCGCAGGCCTCTTGTAAAGAAGCACCATAATTTTTACATCACTGAATAACATGCTAGCTGTGGTTGAGTAAAAAATGCTAGTAAAAATGAAGTGCCTTATTTGCAAAGATTTGGCCTAGGGCTGCTTGCAAGTGTTTTTGCTGTGATGCCCTATGCCAAACCAAAAGGGCAGTAATGCACCGTATTTACGATATATGGTGCATACCTGTCCATTCAGTCAGTGCCGGCACATATTGGGGCACCTTGCACAACACAGACCCCCTTGCACCATGGTGTGGAGTATTTTTGCGCCAGAAGGGACACCTTCCTACTCAAAATCAATCCATTGAAGGTTTTTCCTCTTTCTGTGTGTTTTGCAGAATGCAGCACACATAAAAAGAGCAGAAATGGAGAGAAATACAAATATTTCTCCTTGTTACGCCTGCCTTGGAGAGGCATACAGTTTTTACGCATTACCAGGTTTACCGATCCTTGTAAATCTTGGAATGCATCATAACCAATGGGTGTTGTGTGGGAACACCCACCGCAACGCCCATGGAACGCCTCCCTGACCTAGTGTAAGGCAACGCAGTGACTTGCGCTGTGTTGGCTTACACCTTATCTACGAGGCCATGAAAAGCCACACAAAGTGGCCTTGCGTGGCCTCGTAGGTCAGCACATTGTATCTCCGGAGTGTTATAAAAAGGTGTTGCACCGGTGGCGCAAGGGGCTTGTAAATAATCCCCAAAGAGTCAAACAGAGCATTAGCCAAGCAGTTCTTAACCCGTTAACTGCGGCTGTAAAGCGGGTGTTTTCGTGCGCGGGTGGGGAGCCGATGGCCAATGGCCGACGGCAGCACTGGGGAGGTAGTGCTGCCGTCGGCCATTGGCCGACGGCAGCAGGGAAGGGGTTAAATATTCTCACTCAGCATGAACATTGTCACGCAGAAATATAAAGAAAACACAAAACTTTTAAAAATGTTTTAATTTTTTATAAATCGTAAAATGTTTTTGTAATATGGAGAATTACACTATTAGTGCTGTTCCAAACCTCATGGTCGGGTGACCTTTGTGAAAAGTAAATATTCTATGCTTGGGTTTTAAGACATTTATATTTGATTTCCATTATTTCTGGCAAAAGCAGTTTCTTTAGTTCTAAATGCCTTCTTTGTGCGGGCATAGTTAGTCACTGAAGCCCCTGATAACACTGCTATGTGTTATCTTTCACAACTGTTTTGCAATTTTGAAAGAAAGAGGGATTGTTTTGAATGTAACATGCAAGTTTAATGCCTGTGTTGTGCTCCGCAGCTGAGCACAAAATGTTACTCCAGCCGCAGCAGCGTTGAATATATTAAACCAAAGAACAGAAAAAAATAACACTGATTCATAAGAGTCCAATTGTTCCCGCTATGTAGGCCGAAGTATGGCTGGAATTGGCGCATGAGAGCCGAGTGATGCAAATGAAAAGCAGAAATGTTACTTTTACATTCCTGGGGCAAACAAGAATTGACTGTTAGTGCCTCTTGCAGAACGTAGCTGATTGCAACCAAAACACTGTCAGCCTGCCGAGCTCAGCCAGTGTTGAATTCGCAGAAGACCCCCAAGTGCTTGAAGAGAACCAAGAAAGCGACAAGGCTGCTGCCCCACCCGAAGAGCATCCAGTCATGAGTTTCTTCAAAACGCTGGTACGTGTCTGCATAGGAACTTGTAGTATGCATGGAAACGCCATGGTACAGCTTCCCCTGAAACTGCATAGAGTGGCAAAGAGTGAACAAGTATTGTTTTGTAGCTTTTCAATTTTTGTTTCTGTTGTTGACTACTATGCAAGGGATGGAAACTGAATGAAAAATTGACAGATGATAAATTGATGGATGCAAACACGAGTGTAAAAATCATTGTACAATTTAGAAAGCAGTAACTTGGATGTTGGCGATCGATAGCTATGTAGCTTAAATCCTAAAGCATTTCTAACTACAGCAGAGGAATGTTTTCTATGGAAAACAGTATTACCTATATAGCTAAATTCAATAATTGTATGTAACTTTCAACATTGGTGACTATTAAATGGATTTGACCATATTCCATGCATTGCAAATATTATCTCTCAGCTAGTGGATGTTGGGTTAAGCATATTCAATTAGCAGCCACATTTGAAAGTCTTGTTTTCTACAATCAAAACATGTTTTGTAGAGTACAGTACACAAACATCACGTAGGCACAACTTCATACCCATTTCACACACTGTTTGTTTAAATCCTCCCAGACATAGAACAAACGTGTGTTCTTATTAATAGGCATTGGATGAGCATTGAAAGGTGTGTACGATTTTTTTTGACGTTAGGTTCTAACTCGAAATTGTGTTTCTAGTTTTTCTGTTGAATTATTTCCTATCTCGGAGTTTTATCATGCTTCAGCAAAACAATTTGCCTCTCTGTGTAATAAAACAGTTTTACTAGAATATCCATAACTGGATTATGAACAGCTGGAGTGTCACTGCTGAAATGACAGATTATATTTTAACACCCTATGGTGGCACTTTGAGGTCGTGAATGTTTAATTTCACTGCTTTTCTGAACAGAGTATTGCTCTGTTCTTTGTTTTGATTGATATTAATGGTTGTTTTTCACTATGCAACATGTTATCAGGTGATTATTATCCATATAACTAATTGGGTTTCTGTGGCATTGAAGGTTTCAACAAATAAACCTCCAACGAAGACAGAGGAAGAGCAAAAACGGGAACCAGATGAGAAAGTAAGTCTTTTCTTATATTTGCATGATTGTTTTCTCTGCAAATTTGAGCAAAACTGTTTTTTTTTTTCTTGACAAGTGGAAGAGCCCTTCTGTATTCATTTTCAAACCATCGTAAATATACTATATTGCTCTTGAATAACATTTGCCTCCAGAATCCAAGAAAAAAAGCATAACAACAATGGCCGCAACTTTTCAGTTAATTCTATTTGGGTCATCAATAAATTCGAATAAATAATTGGATTGAAAAGTTTACTTAACAATCTGCACACAAAAATCAAGCATTTGATATTCTGCAAGTCTGGATTTCATAATCAGGCTGTAATTAGGGATATCCACGGTGGTTCCTTTAATCTAGTATTGTCTGTAAAGGGAATTAGACATTATCCAAGATAACTCTAAGTTGGTGGGACTTCATCTGTATTGTTGACTAATAAGAACATGTATGAAACCATTGTCCCAAACTAGACCCTCTGCCTAGTGGTTCAACTCAATGGTTATCCAGATGGAAAGGTCTCTCTTTTGTTCGTGAAAGGCCTCAAAATAGATGCAGCTCACTATCCCGCTCCGTGTTGCAATGCATCCTTATGTGGGTGCAACAGTTGAAGAGTGGGACCGTATGGGTATCACTTCAAATGGGCTGTTTCCCAGTAGTGATGAGAACACACACATGCAATGGGGACATCCCTTTAATGAATGGCAGACAACATTTACCATGTGATTGCATTACTGAACTTTGGTGAAATTATTTCTAGAAACCTTTAGTTGAAGACCTGATCTAACTTGACTGAAAGATATTCATATCTAACTTACCTCTCCAGAGAGGTGGTGGCCTGGCCTCACTCATCAGCGGCAAATAACAAACACCCCTCTGTCCCATGCAAACTAGTTAATTTAACTACCTTGTCATCATGGACAATCTGGACAAACTCCCTTATGCTTATTAATATCTCTCATTGTCGTCATTATGACCTATTTTAGCAACAAAATGGACACCTTTAGGCCCCACCTGCTTCTCTTAACACAAACTCTTACTTGACACATATGCCCTGTAATTACAAACGGTGCTCCCCTGGTTAGATAATTAGGAGCAGTGTAAGGTGCCAATCCAGTGCTTTACAACTAGCATTTGTATGACTAAAGGAAGCCATGTGCAACTTGAAATGGCCAGTGGCCAACCCAATGCAAGGTGGTTTGGTTCAGGAAAGAAGGACCCAGGCAAAGTAGTTGGCACATTTACAGACACATAAGAGCAAACAGTTTCCATTCATATTAAATATGGGTGTCAGTTTCCTATGTGATCACACCACTCTCCTCTCAGTTGTGGATAATTTACATTTTGTCTACTTTTCTGAACTCCTTTGGTCAGTGCATTAATATATGTTAGATTACGATTTAGGTTCAAGTTCATAATTCCCTGGTTTGAATTTCTCACTTTTATTTATTTATTCTTTTATTGTATAGTATAGCAATTTTACCTCATTTTGTTGTTCTTGAATTAAGTGTGCGGCTTTTTGGGCAGATGCTAACTCTAGTACGCTAATAATTGCTCCTGATGCTCCATCAGGAGACAGACTGGGGAATATTTACAAGTAAATGGTGCAGTGTGGCGCTACACACAATTTAACAGCACAGTGCTGCGTCATTACAAGAATACAGCACACCTCAGTGTTTTCACTTGCACTGGCACTAAAAAAGCTGCCTACCAGGATGTATGACGTTACAACACATACTTTTACAACGCATACCTTTACAACGCATTTTTTTACAATGCAACATCCATTACAACGCATTCCATTACAACGCATGCCATTACAACAAAATTTTAAAAACTACCTTTACAACGCATTCCATTACATCGCATACTACCTTTGCAACGCATACCATTACAACGCATAACATTACATTGCATGTAAGGTAAGTATTGGATAGTGTAGGGGTAAAAATTACTATTGTAACTCCAGGGGGGTGCAACAGTAGGGTAAGTGTTGGATAGTGTAGGGGTAAAAATTACAATTCTAACTCCAGGGGGTGCAATAGTAGGGTAAGTGTTGGATAGTGTAGGGGTAAAAATTACTATTCTAACTCCAGGGGGTGCAACAGTAGGGTAAGTGTTGGATAGTGTAGGGGTAAAAATTACTATTCTAACTCCAGGGGGTGCAACAGTAGGGTAAGTGTTGGATAGTGAAAGGGTACTATGTATTGTACTGCTATGCGTTGTAATGATATGCGTTGTAATGACTGCGTTGTAATGACATGCGTTGTAGTGGTATGCGTTGTAGTGTCATGCATTGTAATGGTTGCGTTGTAATGGAATGCGTTGTAATGGATGTTGCGTTGTAAAAGTTTTGTTGTAATGGTAGTGCGTTGTAAAAGTTGCGTTGTAAAGGTTGTTTCCCGTCTACCACTAACACATACACTCTAGCGCTTTAGTGCAAGGGTGTTTGTGTTGCAGGAATGGTTGTTTATGTGCAGGAAGGGACACCTTCCTGCACTTAAACAATCTTTGAAGGCGATTTGCTCTTTCGATGTGTGCTGCAGAATGCAGTACACATAGAAAGAGCAACAACGAGGGCAATAAATTATTTCTCCTCGTTGAGCCAATCAAACGCCTGCTATTCAATGGCATTAGTTTTTGGCACTGCCTCAGATTTACAGATGCTTGTACATATGGGGCCCGTGAAAAAGCCATGGGTGTTGTGGTGGGACACCCACAGCAATATCTATTATATGCCCCTTTAAAGCAGATACCTGTCTGAAAAGGGACGTTATTTACAAAGCGGTGTCAAGCCATACAAAGTGACTTCATGCCACTTTTTAAATATGGAGCAGGGCACTGCACCAACAGAACATCTGAAAAGGTTAAATTCCGGTGGTGCAATGCCCTTATAAGTATAGCCCACAGTGTCTATAAGGTGACCTGAGCTCCATGCATTCTGAAGGGCAAGATTTTCATTTGGGTACAAACCATGAAGAGTAACAGAGGCTATTTTATGTTGTTTAGGAAACTGTTAAAAGATTATTCAATAGCATTTGGTTAGGTCCTGCTGTATAGAGATGGTGGCAGTAATTCAGTCAATTCGACCATTCATGGCAGGGGGTGCATGGCCAATGTTGAGATTCAATTTATGTATCTAAAATCTATGGAAAATAATATTGGCCCAAAATGCTTTGGTATCAGTTCTGCCCCAGAGCACAATTTATTTTAACTATGGTTCAGTGATATTCATCTTTAACATTTCCTCTGCTTTATGGTAAAGGAGGAATGTTCTTGCCTTATGAATTCAACATGGATTTAAATGCACGTGATCAAATGACGCTATCTGTACTGCAAGTTGTATCAAGGTGGTATATCCAAGTTTGGTGAAGAAATCATTCACACTGTAGTCAAAAGATTTTTATCTCTCTATAAAAGTCTCTTTTATTTCAATGTTGCCAACACTAGGTTCCATAGTACAGATTTGTTGGAAGCGCAGGACCTTTATTCTCTAGTGAATAGGCAGGAAGATCCAAATGCCACCAGTTCTGCCCATATTAGTTTTGTTGCTACGATCAGTTTGCTATACTCAATTTTCCTCTGTGCCTACTCCTTTCACCATAGTGTCTGTCCCCTGCCACTGGAGCAACATATTATTGTCAACAGTGGTCAGCCCTGAGATAAAACAACCAATTTCTTGTTC
Organism: Lissotriton vulgaris; assembly: GCF_964263255.1. Classification (NCBI taxonomy): domain Eukaryota; kingdom Metazoa; phylum Chordata; class Amphibia; order Caudata; family Salamandridae; genus Lissotriton; species Lissotriton vulgaris. Next base: position 246,815 of record NW_028248366.1, on the reverse strand, counting down.
ATTGAATGCAAAACGTTTCCTGTTGTCTTAGGCTGCATGCAGTTTGGCTGGCTGGGACCGCCAGCACATGATCTGCAGATTTTCTTGAACTCCCAGAACCTACTCTGCTAGCGTTTGTTGTTGATAAAGCCAGATTCCAATATCTGAGTTTAACTAGGAATCCTGGGCCGACAGATCTTTATTGTGAGAAGTTGGCCCGATATGCAACGTTCGCTATTCTAGCGACCGCTATGTATCGTTCCAACGTCCCTTATGGTGTTTGGTTGTAAGTCAACCTATAGACCAGCTATCCTAGTAGCGTGGATACGAGCAGTCTAAGGCTAAAGACTCGAGAGGGCGCGTTAAGCCAGCTGTTTACCACACATGTACCCCTTGAACACCCAGTGAAAGGACACCACACAAGTGTTATGAAAATAAACAGGATATTTATTAAGATTCACAACAGCCCTGGACTCTTTATGAGGACAGGGTACTAAGCACAAACCAAATCTCTTAGGAAAATACTTCAAGTGCACAATTAAAACAAGTGTCCGAGGACACGGAAAGTTTAAGGTCTCGGGCGGACCCGATAAGACAAGTCGGAAGCGAGGGACTCGGGACCCTAGAGTAAAGAGGCTATGCAGGCACCGAAATGCCGAGTTACCTAGCCACGAGGGCTGTGGCTGCACAAGTCTTACAGGCGTCGGGGTCTTCGCTGACGAGCCAGGAGCCGGAAGAAAAGGAGTTGCTGGCCGGCGACCAGTGATGAATAGTTCGTAGAGATCCAAGCCTGGATCAGAGATTGTTGATACCTGAAAGCAGAGGGGACCAAGTTCGTACTACTAGCCAGTAGTCAGAGGGTACCAGGATGGCACCGGTTGGCCGTCACCTCGACCAGGTGAGTGGGCGACGCTAGGCTCTGCAGTCTCACGGACCAGGAGGCGTTGTCGGCGACCACGGCGGAGGTGGGAGCTGTCCCACGAAGGATGATGCTGTCGGCGTCGCTGGGCCCAGGATGGGGCAACAAGCCTTGGCAGATCTCAGGGCCACGTGGTGGGCCTAAGATGGCGTCTTGAGTGGACCAGGAGGGTCCGGGGTGCTTCTCGCAGAGATGGAAGCAAGGGCCAGTCTGGAGCAACCAGACCAGCAGTGTTGATTGTCGGATGTCGTCACAGAAGGGCACAAGCCAGCGGCTAGTGACCAGACAACGTGCTGAGCAGCGAGCAGAAGGGCCCCACGCAGATCGTGGAGATGCTGGGAGACTGCACTTCGGTGCTAGAGCGGCTCAGGGTCGGGGCTTCTCGGACCCCAGAGCACTCACCAGGGAATCGCTTCGATGGTCGTGCTGGTTTAAGAGCGTGCAGGTTCTGATGATGGCCGGTCCCTCGAGGTCTCGTCGCACCCACAGATCACAGCTGAGCTGATGACGTGGGTAGAGGTCAGAGGTGCCAGGGAAGCCGGTTCTCGTCGAGCTGGGCCGTCGGATCCTTGAGGAAGGACTTGCAGCAAACCGCAGAGTTCTTAGATGGTGCCCGCTGATGCAGGGTGACTACTCCTTAGTCACAAGGGAGAAATCTTGAGAAGAGTCTTGAGTGTCCTTTCGTAGAAAGTAGTTCTTGATTCAAAGATGATCTAATTTGGAAGGGTCCCCGCTCCGGCCTTTATCCTAAAGAAAGGGGTGGGTACATGACTAGGTCCTGCCCTAAGGGTGGGACCAGGAAGGGGGGTAGTTACACCCCTCTCCCCTGCCGGACTTTCCCCAGGCCAGGGCTGGCGCCCCTGGAACTGGTTCTGACCGGCAGATGCGAAGTGAGCACCGGGGTGCCACTCCGCAGTCACCTTCTCGCAAAAGCCCTACCTACCCAGAATACACAAACCCTGTCTGGGACGGTGCGAACACCGCCCTCGACAGGAAACCCTTTGTCCAAGCGCCCCTCACTGGAAGGACTCCCAGCAGCAGGAGGTCAGACTCGTGTCTGTGGTGGCAGCATCCATTTTGTGGAGCTGAGGCTTTAGTTAACTTTAACCGGGGTTCACAGTTACGTCCATGTCGTGTCCCTCTAGAAGGGCGGAATGCTAACCTCATCGCCAGGGTTGGTGAGAGGGCAGCATCCCGATTCGTATGACACCTTACTCGACATGCCTTGATAACGCGACACCGAAGTTACCGATGAGGTACGCGTTATCATGGAACAGCCATTGGGTCTTGGTTCCGCAAGCTGCAACCGGGCTCGGCTCGGGCCAGAGCCTAGTTCACACGAGCCCATGCACTCTGCCTTCAGGATTGTCAAGGCCTGCCATAGGAGTGACTGATAGGAACTCGAGTGTCCATTGTATGGTTAGATATAGGGCTACTATATCTAAAGCAAAGTGTGATTACACGACTTCACCCCAGCTGTCATGCAGCCAGTTGTGTCAAATTTAGGCGGCCAGCCAGGGGGGGCATAATACATGCTGCAGCTCCTGGCGGCCCTGGGTACACCTATGCCCTGAGTTACAGGGTCTGATAAGGTGGCCCAGTACCAATTGGTAAATGCACCTAGGGTACATGTCGTAATTTAGAAAGAGAACAGCCAGGCTGTGGGTCTGATTAGCAGGCCCACAGCCAGAGAAAGTCGTAAACCAGTGAAACAAAAGCAAAAAATCTGGGTGATCATGGGATTGCAGACCCTACTCTCCTACATGACCCCCCCCCAAACGTCGGAACAATAAGCTAACCTTGACCAGGTGAGTCTTCTTGTTCTAAGTGGAAATATCTGCAGAGCCCATCGGCATTGCCATGATCAGTACCAGGTCTATGTTCCACTGTAAAGTCCATCCCCTGTAGGGAAATGGACCACCTTAGCAGTTTGGGGTTTTCACCCTTCATCTGATTTAGCCACAAGAGGGGCTTATGGTCGGTCTGAATCTTGAAGTGAGTGCCAAACAAGTATGGCCTCAGCTTCTTCAGGGCCCAAACCACAGCAAAGGCCTCCCTCTCAATAGCTGACCAATTCTTCTCTCTAGGGGTCAGCCTTCTGCTTATAAAAGCAATGGGCTGGTCTTGACCATCAAAATTCAGTTGAGAAAGAACAGCTCCCACACCCAACTCAGAAGCATCTGTTTGGACAATGAATGGTTTGGAGTAGTCCGGACTCTTGAGGATAGGCGCCGTGCACATGGCCTGCTTTAGGTCATCGAATGCTTTTTGACAGCTCGCTGTCCACTGAACCTTTTTTGGCATTTTCTTGCTTGTCAGTTCGTTTAATGGTGTCACGATGGAACCATAGTTCCTGACAAACTTCCGGTAGTATCCAGTCAGGCCCAAGAAAGCTCGAACCTGAGTCTGGGTGGTTGGAGGAGCCCAGTCCCTGATTGACTGTATTTTGCTCTCCAGTGGCTGAACCTGGCCTCCACCTACAAGGTGGCCCAGGTATACAACCTGTGTCTGCCCTATCTGGCACTTGGTGGCCTTGATAGTGAGGCCTGCTGCTTGCAGAGCCTCTAACGCTTTCCGCAGGTGGACCAGGTGATCCTCCCAGGTGGAGCTAAAGACAGCGATATCGTCAAGATACGCCGCACAGAAGTCATCCAGCCCAGTAAGGACTTGATTCACCAACCTTTGGAAGGTGGCAGGTGCATTTTTCAGACCAAAGGGCATTACCACGAACTGATAATGCCCACCAGGGGTTGAAAATGCGGTTTTAGGCTTGGCGTCCTCAGCTAACCTGATTTGCCAATACCCAGCTGTCAGGTCAAACGTACTTAAGTAGTTGGCCGAAGCCAATCTATCGATAAGCTCGTCTGCCCTTGGTATTGGGTGGGCGTCAGTCTTAGCGACTGCATTGAGACCCCTGTAGTCTACGCAAAACCTCATCTCTCTCTTACCACCCTGGGTGTGAGGTTTCGGCACTAGAACCACGGGACTAGCCCAAGGGCTGTCCGAGGGTTCAATGACTCCCAGCTCCAACATTTTCTGCACTTCACTCTTGATGCAGTCTCTAACGTGATCAGGCTGCCGGTAGATTTTACTCTTAACGGGCAAGCTGTCGCCAGTGTCAACCTCATGGGTGCACCAATCGGTCTGGCTGGGTGTTAGAGAAAACATATGTCTGAAAGACTGAAGAACCTGTTTACAGTCTCTCTGTTGATGTTCGGAGAGGCTGCCACAAAAGACAACACCATCTACCGATCCATCGTCAGGATTCTGAGTGAGCAGGTCGGGGAGAGGGTCACTCTCCTCCTCCTGTCCCTCATCTAGGGCCATGAGCAAACTCATGTCCTTCCTGTCGACATATGCCTTGAGCCTGTTGACATGAAGCACCCTGTGGGGGCTCCGGGGAGTTCCCAGGTCGACCAGGTAGGTGACCTCTCCCTTTTTCTCCAGGATGGTGTAGGGCCCGGACCATTTGTCCTTGAGTGCTGCTGGGGCCACTGGCTCCAACACCCACACCTTCTGTCCGGGCTGGTAAACAGTCAAGACAGCCCTTTGGTCATGCCAAGCTTTCTGGAGTTCTTGGCTGGCCTTAAGGTTTTCAGATGCCTTCTCCATGTATTCAGCCATCCGCGAGCGGAGGCCAAGCACATAGTCCACTATGTTGGCTGCAGGCTTTTTGAGAGGTCTCTCCCATCCTTCCTTCACCAAACACAGGGGTCCTCTTACAGGATGCCCGTACAAAAGTTCAAAAGGGCTGTAGCCAACCCCCTTCTGTGGGACTTCTCTGTAGGCGAACAAGAGGCAGGGGATCAGGACGTCCCATCTACGCCGAAGCTTTTCAGGTAGTCCATGAATCATCCCTTTAAGGGTCCTGTTGAATCTCTCAACAAGCCCATTGCATTGTGGATGATAGGGTGTAGTGAACTTGTAGTTGACACCACATTCCTTCCACATAGCAGTTAAGTAGCTCGACATAAAGTTTGCACCTCTGTCGGAGACGACCTCCTTAGGGAAGCCCACTCTGGAGAATACTCCAACTAGGGCTCTTGCCACAACAGGTGCTGTAGTGGTCCTAAGGGGAATAGCTTCAGGATACCTGGTGGCATGATCCACTACCACCAGTATAAACTTGTGCCCTGATGCTGTCGGTGGTTCCATGGGACCAACGATGTCGATCCCCACCCGTTCAAAGGGCACCCCCACCACAGGCCTTGGTATAAGGGGGGCCTTTGTCGTGCCACCTGACTTGCCACTGGCTTGGCAAGTGACACAGGAGCGGCAAAACTCCTTGGTATCTTCGTTCATATGAGGCCAGTGAAAGTGTGAGACAAGCCTGTCCCACGTTTTCGTCTGGCCTAGGTGACCTGCTAAGGGAATCTCGTGGGCCAAGGTAAGTAGGAAACCACGCTGAGACAAGGGTACAACCAGCCTCCTGGTCATGCCAGGCTTGGGGTCTCTTGACTCAGTGTACAGGAGTCCATCTTCCCAGTATACCTTGTGGGTACCTGTGGCGTTCCCAGCAGCCTCAGCAGCAGCCTGCTGTCTGAGGGGTTCAAGAGAAGGGCAGTCTAACTGATCCTTCCCCAGGTCTTCCCTTGAGGGTCCCCCTGAACCCAAGAATTCAACTTGATCAAGTTCGAACTCTCTCGGCTCAGTTTTCCTCAATTCCTGTAGGTCAGCCTCCTCTGAGACTTGATCCACGACCTGGGGCAAGGGAGAAGGCGCAGCCTTAACCCTACTGCTCTTTTTCTTGGGAGGTGTCTGGTCCGTTGTTCCAGGATCCAGCACCTGTTCAGTGGGGCATTTCCTGACCTGTGACCTGGTCACAGCGAACACATGTGCTGGCAAACCTAACATTTCCATGTGAGTCCGGTGCTCCACTTCTGACCATTGTGATGACTCCAAATCATTGCCCAACAAACAATCCACTGGGAGGTCTGGACTAACTACAACCTTCTTTTGGCCAGTTACCCCCCCCAGGAGAAAGCTACAATTGCCATACTGTGATTGGTAGTGACATTGCTTGCATTGGTCACCAGGAATTCTGTACCTGGCATGATCTGTCCAGGGTCCACAAAGTTAGGCGTCACCATGGTGACGCTGGCACAAGTGTCCCTATAGGCCTGAGCCATCTTTCCATTTATGAAAGGCGTCTGTCTGTATTTGCCCAAGGTATTGGGACTTATGTCAGGGGACACGTCCGCGTCCCCTGTACTGACAAGGACAGCCTGAGTGAGTGTGCCAACTAAGTTGTCACTCCCCTCAGAACCCAGGGTTAACCCTACTAAACCCTTGGGAGGCGCACTACCACTGCTGACTGTACTAGGGGGCACAGGTGCCTTAGGGGCTGCAGTGGCAGGAGTCTGCCCTCCTCCTTTCTTGGTGCACTCACTAAACCAGTGAGATTTACTTTTACAGTACTGGCACCATCTTTTGGATTGGCCTTCTTTCTTCTTTTGGGGAGCCTGACCCCCTCCCTCTTTGGGTTGTTGGGGACCTGTCGAAGACTTCTGGTCATTTTGTTCCCCCTTAGAATCTTTACCCTTCTGGTCTGCCTTCTTCTGACCACCTTGATTCTGGCCCTGGTTCTGTTTAACTCTCGTGCGAACCCATCTGTCTGCCTTCTTTCCCAATTCTTGGGGAGAGGTCAGATCCGAGTCGACAAGATGCTGATGCAACAACTGGTTCTGACAATTGTTTAAAATTTGTTCTCTCATCATCAAATTATACAATCCTTTGTAATCAGTAACCTTGCTGCCCAGCAACCAGCCCTCAAAAGCCTTAGTGGCACAATCGACAAAGTCAGACCAATCTTGAGACTGCGTTTTCTGGGTATCCCTGAACAGCACCCTGTACTGCTCAGTGGTTAGGCCGAACCCTTCAACGAGTGTATTTTTCAAGACTTGGTAATCGTTCGCATCCTCTACCCTTGTGGTGAGGAGCTTGTCTCTTCCTTTACCTTCAAAGGAGAGCCACAAGATAGCTGCCCACTGACTCTGGGGAACACCTTGCACGGTGCAGGCCCTCTCCAAAGCAGTAATCCATTTGTGGATGTCGTCCCCTTGTTTAAAGGGGGGCACTATCTTACCAAGGTGTTTCGTATCGAAACTCTTTTCCCTATTGCTAGGTACATTGCTGCCACCAGTGGGGACTACCCCACTTAACTGTTGCTCTCTCGCAAAGGCAAGCCTTTCTTTGGCCAGGGCAAGTTCTTCCCTTTCGATCCTCAGATTAGCTGCCCTTTCCTTAGCTTCGTACACTCTCCTCTGAGGGGACGTTATCCCTCTTTGAGAAGAGTTGTGAGAGCCATTGGTTTGAAGGGATCTGCCAGAGTCTCTCGACAGAGATCGGGCTCGTCCATTCCCAATGTTAAGCGGACCTGACAGTAGCGCTGGGGGTCCCCCAGTACCACTATCATGTTTGCTTAAGTTGGACCTGCTTAGTCTAACGACTTCTACCTGTCCCTTATCTGCCTCATCCCCAGAGGGATCCTCATCCTCATCATCCTCCACATCTTCGTTCTCAGTTGCGAGGTGGATGAGGTCAGGATCGTCTCTGGTTCCCTCGAGGGGAGGCATGTCTCCTTCTGGATTAGAAGAGCTAAGACGGGTCTCAGCTTTTCTGGCATCATAAGTCTCCAAGAGACCAATCAGAAAGGACGTGGTGGGGTTAGACCCCTGCTTGATCTTCCTGGAGTGACACACTTGTCTTAACTCCTTGAAGCTCAGCACAGTATATCTTGAAGGGATGACCTGTGGAGGGTCCACTGACACAAGGGGAGACTCAGAGTTTCCTCCTTTGTCCGACATACTGTTTCTAGTGTGGTGTAAGTGATGCACCTACCTACACTATGTGTTTACCTACTGTTCCCTTGCTAAGAGTTGCAGCCAAGGTGTGCTAAGCCTTGAGGAGCTGCAACAGCTGGTTCAGTAGAACTCAGAGTATTCTAAGCTTTAGTTATATGTACTAACAGTACTTATGTGATCTTTCAACAAGATATTCTTAGGATACGTGTGGTAAAACAACAGCAAGCTCAAATCCCAACCGCTGCTCACCAATGTGAGAAGTTGGCCCGATATGCAACGTTCGCTATTCTAGCGACCGCTATGTATCGTTCCAACGTCCCTTATGGTGTTTGGTTGTAAGTCAACCTATAGACCAACTATCCTAGTAGCGTGGATACGAGCAGTCTAAGGCTAAAGACTCGAGAGGGCGCGTTAAGCCAGCTGTTTACCACACATGTACCCCTTGAACACCCAGTGAAAGGACACCACACAAGTGTTATGAAAATAAACAGGATATTTATTAAGATTCACAACAGCCCTGGACTCTTTATGAGGACAGGGTACTAAGCACAAACCAAATCTCTTAGGAAAATACTTCAAGTGCACAATTAAAACAAGTGTCCGAGGACACGGAAAGTTTAAGGTCTCGGGCGGACCCGATAAGGCAAGTCGGAAGCGAGGGACTCGGGACCCTAGAGTAAAGAGGCTATGCAGGCACCGAAATGCCGAGTTACCTAGCCACGAGGGCTGTGGCTGCACAAGTCTTACAGGCGTCGGGGTCTTCGCTGACGAGCCAGGAGCCGGAAGAAAAGGAGTTGCTGGCCGGCGACCAGTGATGAATAGTTCGTAGAGATCCAAGCCTGGATCAGAGATTGTTGATACCTGAAAGCAGAGGGGACCAAGTTCGTACTACTAGCCAGTAGTCAGAGGGTACCAGGATGGCACCGGTTGGCCGTCACCTCGACCAGGTGAGTGGGCGACGCTAGGCTCTGCAGTCTCACGGACCAGGAGGCGTTGTCGGCGACCACGGCGGAGGTGCGAGCTGTCCCACGAAGGATGATGCTGTCGGCGTCGCTGGGCCCAGGATGGGGCAACAAGCCTTGGCAGATCTCAGGGCCACGTGGGGGGCCTAAGATGGCGTCTTGAGTGGACCAGGAGGGTCCGGGGTGCTTCTCGCAGAGATGGAAGCAAGGGCCAGTCTGGAGCAACCAGACCAGCAGTGTTGATTGTCGGATGTCGTCACAGAAGGGCACAAGCCAGCGGCTAGTGACCAGACAACGTGCTGAGCAGCGAGCAGAAGGGCCCCACGCAGATCGTGGAGATGCTGGGAGACTGCACTTCGGTGCTAGAGCGGCTCAGGGTCGGGGCTTCTCGGACCCCAGAGCACTCACCAGGGAATCGCTTCGATGGTCGTGCTGGTTTAAGAGCGTGCAGGTTCTGATGATGGCCGGTCCCTCGAGGTCTCGTCGCACCCACAGATCACAGCTGAGCTGATGACGTGGGTAGAGGTCAGAGGTGCCAGGGAAGCCGGTTCTCGTCGAGCTGGGCCGTCGGATCCTTGAGGAAGGACTTGCAGCAAACCGCAGAGTTCTTAGATGGTGCCCGCTGATGCAGGGTGACTACTCCTTAGTCACAAGGGAGAAATCTTGAGAAGAGTCTTGAGTGTCCTTTCGTAGAAAGTAGTTCTTGATTCAAAGATGATCTAATTTGGAAGGGTCCCCGCTCCGGCCTTTATCCTAAAGAAAGGGGTGGGTACATGACTAGGTCCTGCCCTAAGGGTGGGACCAGGAAGGGGGGTAGTTACACCCCTCTCCCCTGCCGGACTTTCCCCAGGCCAGGGCTGGCGCCCCTGGAACTGGTTCTGACCGGCAGATGCGTAGTGAGCACCGGGGTGCCACTCCGCAGTCACCTTCTCGCAAAAGCCCTACCTACCCAGAATACACAAACCCTGTCTGGGACGGTGCGAACACCGCCCTCGACAGGAAACCCTTTGTCCAAGCGCCCCTCACTGGAAGGACTCCCAGCAGCAGGAGGTCAGACTCGTGTCTGTGGTGGCAGCATCCATTTTGTGGAGCTGAGGCTTTAGTTAACTTTAACCGGGTTCACAGTTACGTCCATGTCGTGTCCCTCTAGAAGGGCGGAATGCTAACCTCATCGCCAGGGTTGGTGAGAGGGCAGCATCCCGATTCGTATGACACCTTACTCGACATGCCTTGATAACGCGACACCGAAGTTACCAATGAGGTACGCGTTATCATGGAACAGCCATTGGGTCTTGGTTCCGCAAGCTGCAACCGGGCTCGGCTCGGGCCAGAGCCTAGTTCACACGAGCCCATGCACTCTGCCTTCAGGATTGTCAAGGCCTGCCATAGGAGTGACTGATAGGAACTCGAGTGTCCATTGTATGGTTAGATATAGGGCTACTATATCTAAAGCAAAGTGTGATTACACGACTTCGCCCCAGCTGTCATGCAGCCAGTTGTGTCAAATTTAGGCGGCCAGCCAGGGGGGGCATAATACATGCTGCAGCTCCTGGCGGCCCTGGGTACACCTATGCCCTGAGTTACAGGGTCTGATAAGGTGGCCCAGTACCAATTGGTAAATGCACCTAGGGTACATGTCGTAATTTAGAAAGAGAACAGCCAGGCTGTGGGTCTGATTAGCAGGCCCACAGCCAGAGAAAGTCGTAAACCAGTGAAACAAAAGCAAAAAATCTGGGTGATCATGGGATTGCAGACCCTACTCTCCTACATTTATTACCTGCTGAGAAGTGTAAAGAGGAGAAATAACTCATCGAAGCAATCGACATTTCCAATGACTTTGGCTTAAAAGATTACAGACTCTGAATTTCCAGTTTAGGGGTTTATTACAAAGCCAAAAACAACCGAATATACAAGCACCTCAAGACAAGGTTGTAAAAATACATAGGTACTAATACAAAACCATATCTACGGGTGACCTTAATCCAATGGATCATGTAAAGGATGAAAAGTTCCAAGAATACGACACAAGCAAGAACTGCTACAATATCTAAGTCGGACTTCATCTGCGGCTGAAAAGTGAAAAGCATTAGACTATCCCTACTGTATCTCTAGAGTGACATACCTACTTAGCATTTCCCAGGCAAGATCAGTTAAAGGTGTCAGCTAGTGAAGACTTCCTAAGAAGTACATTCACCATGTGAATCAAGTAGCTAAAGCTAGAGAGCTTATTCTAAAAGCTCTTTCCCTGATCGATCTACTAACCCCTTCTCCTAACTCCTACTTTCTCCTTCTGCCTCTCCTCCCTCGGGACACTGTCCCTAACACAAAATGCACAGATGTAAAACACTCCCACAGATCACCTCATCCCAACGGACACTTTCCCTAGGTAATTTTCCACCGTCTTCCTCACACTCTCCAAGTTCAGTCTGTTGACCTTGCTTCCCAGGCATCCTCAGTGAGAAAGAACACCGTCTTCCAATTATCGACATTCCTTTTACTTTGTTTCTTTTCTCCTCCATGCCTAACTCCTAAAACAAAAGGAGTTAGTTCTAACTAACAAAGGCTGCTTCTTCCATCTGCAACTGAAAACGTGAGAACAGAACATCCTTGCATGCACATCAAATTCGCTGATCACCTCCAAATGCGAGAGCTTACCAGGGAAATTACATTTTCAGGCCGGCCAACATAAGAATAAACGAATAGGCTTTTCATATACCCAACATGAACATTTCAATTAGGCTTTACACATTAAATTATGCACACATGTTAATGATGCTTTGCATACATCTACAATTAGTACACATGAAGCACAACTCGTCATCTCCACGTGCATTCTTCATCATGGTGCACGTTTAAATCAAAATGCACTACATTACACATGAGCTTTTCTATTAGGCAAATGCAATATACTAGGGGTTACTCTTTCCAAATATAGATGCCTTTTCATTTCTCTTGCGAGGTACAAATACCTTTTCTATCGAGTTAATATCACATCATTATTACAACACGTTTTCTAATAACCACATGTTAATACAGCACAGGAATATGTGCGGGTTCGGACTACTCATGATTATGATGCACCCTACAATTTTAGAGCACCATCACGCTCCATCATTGTAAGTGATGCTTACCCACACACTATTGTGGTTTCACAAAGAAACGAATAGAGAAATTACTTTATCCTGTGACAACTGTTTTTTCTTTGCTTTATGTGGAGAGGTGGTCTATTGATAGTGGTAGGTAGGCACCTAATAGCAGAAACAAGGCTACCGACATGACACTGGGTCCTAAATAGGGTCCCTATAAATCACTCCCTAGCACAACCCTTGGTAGCTGAAACATCGGATTAAAGTTTAACTTAGGAGACATGCATGTTAATCGTTTATAAACACCAATACAGTAAATAGGTAAGACACAACACATAATAAAAAAAACACACCAATTCATAGAAAAAGGAAATATTTCTATCTTTAAAATGACATCAAAGCTACCAAAACCCAAAGTAGGGGAATTGGAGATATGAAGTTTTAAAGAATAAACACTTTCTAGTGCTTAGAAACTAAACCAAAAGCGCCACTTCTGGACATCTGGTTGTGCTTGACCTGGGCAAATTCAAAGTTTGAGGCTAACCTTGATAGGGCCCTGCGAGTATACCCCACGGGAGGCCCCAGTCACAATTTTACCTTCGCACTTAGAAACATATACGTAGCTTATTCTGCCGAAGGCCCTCGCTGCCCTCCTCCAGTCCAGATTTGGTGAGGGTTTGTTGGCTTGACTTTCAGGGAACTCCCGTTCAAACTCTGGTAATCGAACCTCCGGAGCTCTCCAGTGGGATGAACCTGGAATCCAGGCCAGGTCAAGGTTGAAGATGGCCGGCTTAGCTATCGCGGTCGGGTGAGTCACCTTCTGGAGCTTTTTCAAGAAAGTTTCCCAAACTTCGGGAGGTTCTTCTAGAAGGTCTCTTGGTGGATCCAAAGTGCCTAAAACACAATTCCAAGGGTCTAGAATCTCCTAGATGGTCATTGGCCGGACTGGACCTTACTTCCCACAGTCCCTTTGGTCAACCCCTTTAAACTACACTGGATGAACTCCAGGAGGGGACCCCTAGCTGGCGATGGGTCATTTTACCTCTGTTAACCTGTAGTTGCAGGGTGTGCACTCCTTACTCCTTCTTGAAGCAAGGCAAAGTGCTCAGAGCTGTAGTCCCAGATAGTGCACCAGGCGCACTCTGCACCAGGCAGGCTCTTGGGTGCAGATCAGGATTCCAGCAGGACAATCCTCCTTCTTCCTGTAGTTTCAGGCAGTAGAACTGAGAGGCTATGCACCTTTCACATATTTATTCAGCCTTCTATGGCAGCAAGCATGGGGAACCTCCATCCAATGAGATGCTAGGGGCCACTCAAAAGCATGACAACTTCCTCCACAGTGTGGCATCTTCTTGTCTCACAAAACACGATTCTTTCAAATTCCTTTATAGTGACTGACATTTCAACAGAGCTCTCATAGTGGCTCATTTCCATAGCTCTCTGGCCCCTATCATCTGCAAATTCCTTCCTTATGCCTGATATCTGGCTGGGTCACAGGGGACTGGGGGTAGGTGGGCCTGACATTCCCTGCCTGTCCTTTCCTCTTTTGAAGCATCATCCTTTACGAACCTCCTCCCCTGCTCTGGCATTTCGTATAGCTGCAGAGCTCTGTCCAGCTGATAGCCTCTCCCCTGGATAGCCACTTATCGTCTAATCAATGCAGCCTTGCTAAGCCTGTTAGCACTGACCAATCAAGGATGACTGCAGGAAGGCTGGATTTTGCTTCACAACTTATTCTCTGTATACGTTGTATTAAGTTTAACCAGGGCAATCTGTTGGATTTATTAATGCCATTCTTCCAAGCCCTTGAATGAAATTGTATTCCCTTCCTAGCAATAATTATGCACACATAAAATATTGCAATATTAGCCTTTGAGGCCAACTATCTACAATGGGGAAAATGAAATGTGTATTTTATTATTTCCCCAGGGTTAAAGAAAAACACTTATATAAAGCCCCTGCTCACAGTTAGAGGACCCCCCCCCCCCCACCCCTGGGGCACCTAGGGAAGACCTGGGGGGTTTCTAATATGCAAAAACGATTAAGAATATTACTTCACAGTGCCCACAGCACCAAAGTCGACTTTTAGTAAATTTCCTACACTGCGGAAAAATAAGATAGGCACCTTTCACTCGCCAGCGTTTATAAAAAAAAATGTTATAGGAACCCTGCTTTAAGTTACATGACCCCCACCCCTGGAACACCTAGGGGAGACCCGGGGGGTACCCAATATGTATATTCTCACTTTCAAAGTGCCCATGCCACCAAAGTCGAATTTACAGTGAATTTACGTTTAAAAACAGTACTGCAACACAGGGCTGCTTTAAAAATGACCTCAGACTCTCAGCAGTTCACACATGCACGTGCAACAAAGGCTGCAGGCCTCTAAACTGCTATGTCCTAATGTATTGTGGGGACTTATAGGTAGTAAGACCATGAAAAGACATGCAAAGTGACTTTGTGTGGACTCATAAATAAGGGTCCGCAATCTGCACTCATAAAAATTGACACACAGGCAGTGCAAGGGGCTTGTAAATAAGCCCTTTAAAAAAATACTACAAAGATGAGCAAATCTTTCCGACTTCACGCAACTCAGTTTTGCATTAGTCAGCACATAACCTGCAACCTGAGATGCCAAGCTATGGGGGACTCCCATCAAGTTTGCTATCCCTGAGCAGCAACACAAACTGTCGCCATTTTATTTGCTAGTTTTGAAAGACACAAACATATCTTTGAGCGTTGTAAGTCAAAATATCAAGGTTGGCAATATCAACCGACTCTTATATGAAGAACTTCAACAATCATTATATATAATCAAGGTAAGCATACACAGAAAAGTGTAGGTTTACTGCTCTTAAGTTCACAACTACATATCTCAACAATATGTTGGTAGTCAATATTTTGCCATCAATTTAATCACAGGTAGATATGAAAAGCTCTGTATTTTGGCGCACACCCTACTGAAGTCTATACAGGAGTGAAATTAATATGTTGATTGTAGCTGCATTTTTATAGGTATTTTTATAGGGATTGAAGCTCTTTGTGACTGGCATTATTTAACTCATGAACTTAAAGTTGGTGGTTACATAGGCTACCAGTTATTTTTGTTGATTATTGGGAGTAGTTTTGTGCTTTCAGAAGACTGATCCATGCATTTCCTGCGGTTTGTTTTGTGGTAGATGTGTGGTCATCCCCAGTGTATATTCGTGCAGAATGAAAGTGGGATGAGTAGATAGGTTCGATGATTTTTTATGCTATTTAATTGCATGGAATAGTTGCACAGATCGAGAGCTTGTGACTGGTGAGGAGAGGTATGGCCAGATTGCAGAAATATAGAATGGGGCATATTTACGAGTTCTGGCGCATCTCTGCATAAAAGCAGAGATGCGCCAGAACAAATTCGTCATGCAAAACTACCCTTGCGTCACGGTAGATGGCCGCATTTACAATGCGGCGCGCCGTGGCGCAAGGTTAGGCAGATGCGTGACGCATCTCGTGACGTAAGGGCGGCTCATCACTGGAGTTGTGTCGCAAGCGCGACGCAACTCTTGCAATGCTCAGGGCCACCCAATACTTAACATACTGCGTCAGTCCTTACGCCTGCATCAAGCAGGCGTAACGAATTGACATAGCATCGTCGCGGAAGTGCCTGCGTGAAATCTTGTAGATTTCACGCAAGCACTTTTGTGAGGCGCACAGGCGCCGGAACGCCCACCCTGCGTGGGAACGCCCCCATTGTGGCGCTGGGCTTTATAACGTGACGCATCTCCCTAGATGCATCACATTGTAAATGCCTCGCAGGGATGCGCCACGTTTACGCCGCTGTTGCGTCACGCAAGGCGGCGTAAACGTGGCGCAAGGGGCTTGTAAATCTGCCCCAATATGTTTTATGGCAAACGTCCTGTTGTCAGAGGGCCAAGGCAGAGCAGCGCGATGGAAAACGTCTGCGTTCCTTCCTGCATACTGTGAGCCGTGCCTCTGAAGTATTTCTGTGGGCGTAAGCAGCCATTGGCACATTTTTCCTCAGCCTACGGCGGACTATTGTTCTTTCGCTGCTTTGATGAACTCAGCCGCTTCCATAACTGCTAGCATTGTTGATTATGTCTATATCTTGCCCCACCCTAAAATACTACTTTACAGGCTTTAAAAAAAAGCGAGGTAGTGAACGATTCGTAGAAAGAGCACCTGCTGCTTTCAGCATGTTTGCTTCATGTAGGATATGTATATCCTGGTAATTTGACTGTTTACTTTCTCATGGATGTTTCCAGCGTAGCCAAACCCAACAAGCATATTTGCTTTTAGTCATGTTTTGTCGCTGCAAAGACCTGGGAGTTAAATTATGCTTCTACGTTTAAGTTGTTCACCCTATATTTTATTGGCTGGGAGATTTCACCATTTAATTAGATTCTGTTGTGGAAGATCGTCTTCGTTTTTAATGTGATAGAATTCGCGAGTCATAGTTAAGATATCTTTTGTTTTTAAACTGTGTGTATGTTAGTGCAATTGAGTTAGTTTGCGGTATTAATGTTTTTATATGTATTAAAAGAAGATGCGCCAAAGGGTGTGTTACCGTTACAACGGAACTTTTACAACGTAATGCTGTTACAACGCAGCTATTACATCGCAAATACCATTACAATGCATGCCATTACAACGCATGGCATTACATAGCAGATGGTATTACAACGCATTACCATTACATCGTAAGTATTGGTAAGTATTTAATTTTTTTTTTTATTTTATTTAATATGTTATTATTGATTTAATTATTATTAATTATAAAAAAATATTTATTTCGTTTTTAAATATTATAAATTAAATATATTAATTTAAGTATTTTTTAAAATAAGTATGAGTATAGGAGTATATGTTTTGGGGTACTGATGTATATGTTTTGGGGTGTTTGGGTATTTTTAGGTTTTTAGGTTTTAGGGCAGGGTTTGGGTTTTGGGGTACAGGGGTGTTTTTAGGTTTTAGGGTAGGGTTTGGGTTTTGGGGTACAGGGGTGTTTTTAGGTTTTAGGGTAGGGTTTGGGTTTTGGGGTACAGGGGTGTTTTTAGGTTTTAGGGCAGGGTTTGGGTTTTGGGGTACAGGGGTGTTTTTAGGTTTTAGGGCAGGGTTTGGGTTTTGGGGTACAGGGGTGTTTTTAGGTTTTAGGGTAGGGTTTGGGTTTTGGGGTACAGGGGTGTTTTTAGGTTTTAGGGTAGGGTTTGGGTTTTGGGGTACAGGGGTGTTTTTAGGTTTTAGGGCAGGGTTTGGGTTTTGGGGTACAGGGGTGTTTTTAGGTTTCAGGGCAGGGTTTGGGTTTTGGGGTACAGGGGTGTTTTTAGGTTTTAGGGCAGTGTTTGGGTTTTGGGGTACAGGGGTGTTTTTAGGTTTTAGGGCAGTGTTTGGGTTTTGGGGTACAGGGGTGTTTTTAGGTTTTAGGGCAGGGTTTGGGTTTTGGGGTACAGGGGTGTTTTTAGGTTTTAGGGTAGGGTTTGGGTTTTGGGGTACAGGGGTGTTTTTAGGTTTTAGGGCAGGGTTTGGGTTTTGGGGTACAGGGGTGTTTTTAGGTTTTAGGGCAGGGTTTGGGTTTTGGGGTACAGGGGTGTTTTTAGGTTTTAGGGCAGGGTTTGGGTTTTGGGGTACAGGGGTATTACGACTTTATATAAATTAAATTAATTAAATTAATTTTATTTAATTTAATTAAATTAATAACAATATTTACAATTATTAATTTAATTGTATTAATAAACGATTACAATTAAATTATATTATTTAAAAATGGTTAATTAATTAAATTCTTTTAATTTTATTAAATATAATTATATTATGTATTATTTATAACTTAATTAAATTATAATTATATTTATTGTAATTAATTGCATTATATTATTTTCTATTTATAAATTTTTTATATATCATTAATTATATTATTTTAAATATATTAAATTAATATATTATTAATTTAAATGTATTAATAAACGATTATAATTAAATTATTTGATTTAAAAATGTTTAATTAATTAAATTCTTTTAATTTTATTAATTATAATTATATTATGTATTATTTATAACTTAATTAAATTATAATTATATTTATTGTAATTAATTACATTATATTATTTTCTATTTATAAATTTTTTATATATCATTAATTATATTATTTTAAATTACTATAATTAAATTAATTACTGTTTTAATAATGTTATATTATTTTTATTATTTTAAATTAATTTAATTAACTTTATTACATTTTTTAAAATAAAGATATACTTACCAATACTTACGATGTAATGGTATGCGTTGTAATACCATCTGCTATGTAATGCCATGCGTTGTAATGGCATGCATTGTAATGGTATTTGCGATGTAAAAATCGCGTTGTAACGGAACGCGTTGTAAAACATCGCGTTGTACTGACACCAATCCGCGCCAAAGCCTGTATACATTTTATTCTGTTATTCCACGTAGAAAAATAGTTCCTTTATTTTTGTTATTGTGAAGCGTGACAGAGTCTCTAAAAATACTTAAAAATTACTCTCTGGTAAATCAACCTGCTTTCGATCCTGTAGAACCCGCAATAAACCCCAGAAATTCTGAGGGTTCTTCACTCTTCCCCTTTCACCACGACTCAGTCCTGTTTTTTGAAATTTCGGTCAGTTTGTGGAAACCTTAATAAAAAAAATTTGAACAGAACAAAACCTGCCAAAGCTGTATCCTTATTTTACACGTGCTGTAAAAGTACCCAGGGTTCGCGATGTCTATCGAAGGAGAAAAAGAAAATCGTCATCTTGTGGCAAATATATACATTTTGCAGAAAACAGAAAAATGTGCTATGCAAAAACGTGCGTGGATTTTTTTTGTAAAAATACTATCAACAAAAGGTATGCTGTGCTAAGATCTCCCGCATTCCAGTTTTCTGGAACACGAAGAGCATGAATTATTATGTTTTTCACCACCAATTTTATTAGGCGGTTGTTCCTTATTTCGTATTTGAGATGTTCCTACCTGCTTGCAAACATTGGAATAAGTGTGAAAGCCACAGATTAACTCAGAAAAAACTGCCTTTCAGAAAACTAGACAAAATTCAAATTCTGCAAGGGATTATTAAATCGTCCTTCTTTCCCTGTCCCCACTGCTTCTCAACATTTACAAGCTTGCAAACACAATTAATTTATCAGCACAATGTAAATTTCTAGTGAACTCTCTCCACTCTGCATTAAGAGGGATGTAAATGTAATGTAAATTGATACTTGTATAGCGCACTACTCACCCGCAAGGGTCTCAAGGTGTTTGTACGAATACCGCTGTGGAACCCATCCTGGCTTTCCCTGTGAGGCGTCCACTCCTGGGCACCCCCAAGGTGGAGGCCAGGCATCCTTAGCGTTGTGGGGGCCGTTGTGGAGATTAAGCAAGCTATTGCCCAGAGTTGCAGAGTGGGACTCCATGATTGGAATAGGCACAGAGGCGAGAATTAACAGGTCCTTGGAATTTTGAGGCCAAGACCCGCCGATGCGGGGAATTGAACCCTGGTCCCAGGCTAGACCTCTGCATCAGGGTCTGCCACTCTAATCATTGAGGCACACTTCTCCCTCTCATTATATAGGATCAGGTATGATCCAATATAATGGAGTGTCTTCGACACATTTACAGCTGTATGAAGGAGAAATGTCTCTTCTCAGTGGGATACAATCCGAAGCATCACTCCAAAGAATTTCCCCCATTTATGTGGCTCGTTTCTCAAATTACATCAGCCCTGGTTGATCACTGTACAAATGTGGGCACAATATTTTTTTCAGACTTATCATTTCCATCGCAAATTATTTTGTCTATTTATTTTTATGGTATTTACACCATGGGCCTCTCGTATTTCTCCTGGAGAGTTTGAGTGCTGAAATCAGCCAAGATATCTAGGGGAAACTGCAGAGAAGAATGTGGAGTTAACGTGGAAATCAGACCCAGAATGATAGAATCCCCATAAATTCCTCAATATTCAGGCGTTCCCCAGTGTTCAATTTGCAATCACTGACACTTCTCCACCCCAGTGAGTTAACAGAACCTTCTATATTTTTACATCTGGGATTCCTTAATTTACACCCCCTACACTGGGGCACTCTGATATGTTTTATATGACCTTATGTGTCCCAAAGTCATTACACTGGACTTTTTCAGGGCACATGTAATGGGTTGAATACTGTCACTATTACATCATCAATGAGTAGTTTGGTAGTATTGATTATAATACGGGTATTAGGATTGCGCTTACTCAGTGGACCAAATCTTTCCTGAGCGGGCACACGATACTATTAATACTTCTTCAATGGATATGAGACATTAGATTCCAGATATTAGACTATAATCAATACTACCAAACTACTCGTTGATGATGTAATAGTGACACTATTCAACCCAATACATGTGCCCTGAAGAAGTCTGCTGTGACTCTAAACAGCTATAGACGAAACACGTGTTGGCATATGGGCAATAACAAAGATCTCAGAATAAAGAACATCTGAAACCGCGACCTCAGCCTACTATCTGTGTGCTTGGAGAAAATTGCCTCTTAACTGGAATCTGTTTATCAGGGCCATGCAAAACCTACAATAAGATTTATCGAGCCACGCAAGCCCACCCTGCGTGGCCCTACATGGCTTGGTAAATCTAGTGTAACACAATGCAGCACAAGTCACTGCCTTGCGATACACTTCATGGGGAGGTCGATACATGGGTGGAGCGTGGGTGTGCCCATGCATCCACCCATGTATTCTAACGCAAGGCTGCACAAGTCACTGCCTGGCGATACACTTCATGGGGAGGTCGATACATGGGTGGAGCGTGGGTGTGCCCATGCATCCACCCATGTATTCTAACGCAAGGCTGCACAAGTCATTGCCTGGCGATACACTTCATGATGAGGTTGTTACATGGATGGAGCGTGGGTGTGCCCATACATCCATCCATCTATTCTAACAAATTCCCAGATTTACCAAGAGCGGTCAATCTGGGAATGCATCAGAATTGTATGCCTCCCCACCAGAGGTGCAACAAGGAGAAATATCTTTATTTCTCCTTGTTGGTTCCTCTTTCTATATGTGCTGCGTTATACAACACACTTAGAAAAGGAACATGCCTCTTAGGATTGCTTATGTGCAGGAGGGTGTCCCTTTCTGCACAAAAACAATCCTGCTTACAACGGAGGGATCCATGCACCATGATGCAATGGTGCCTGGGTTGGCACTAGGCCGAACATTTGGTACCAGCTCAGGGAAAAGACAGGAATGCGCCGTACAATGTTAAGTACGGTGCATTCCTGTGCTTTCCTTATCAAGCAGCGCAGCAAGGTGATTTGCTTTGCTGCATGATTTGTTAATAAATATGCCCCTTTGTGTCCCTCTCAAATCTCCTCTGCATTAAATCCACACTGGGATCCTTGCCCGTCATCTTTGTTCACATATGGAACTGAAGCTTACCCTTGGTGTCTTCCATTTTTGCATCAATGCCTACAAAAGTGATCAAACAACCTTACAGAGCATAAGGCAGGACTAATCATTGCTAGGGATTAAGGGGATATTTGTTCCTTGATGCTTCTTTGCTTTCCTGTAGTAACCAAAAAGTGATTGATGGAATGCTCAAATCAATTTCAGCCACCAGTAATTACTCTGGCTGCATCCGAGTTCATTATTTCGGCCCACCATGCCACCTTAGACAAGAAGCTGATTTTCCCATTGGCCGTCAAGACTATCGATCACAAGGTTGTTCTAAATGGACTGAAGAAGGCGGCAGATACACAGAGGCAAAATCCTGCTGTGGTTTATTTACAAAATTTGTTCATGGCCTCAACCGTCGAGTTGAGCTTCCCTCATTTTTCTCCAAAGTAACAGAAATTACTTTCCACATGCCTGAGGGATTTAACTGCATTGCAATGTAATAGTATTTATATTGCTCCTCATACATCTGCCAAGTGGAGGAGGAGGAGGCTATCGCATTTCTTCATTGTGCTTAGTTAAGGGTGTAAACCTTAGCTAAAGAGTTTTTCGGTCATTTGTATGGGTCTGAAGGATGCTCCCTTCATGTCATGGTGGACCTTTAGCTGTAATAGTGCTTGATGAGAAATGAAGAGTAGAGTTAATGGTGCATATTCAATATAGCTTTATCACCTCAGTATGTGAACATAATTGCTCCCTTCATGTGGGAATTGATAGGATCTAGTGTTCGTTTTGTTCTTCTCGCAGTAGAGCAATGATCAGCTTGGGAATAGCCAGGTCTTTAATATCAGGTTTAACTATCCTGAGAACTGTGTATTTGGTGCTATTCACCCAAACCTGAGTCCGATACAGTAGAGTGTTTCACACATATGCCAATACCACTGGATCCACATCTTTACACAAACCAACTGCTATAAACTTGCACATTTTTGCATTGTTACATTCACTGTAACCACTCTCTGCCCTTTCCACCAGATAGCAACTACCAACCAAGAGTTGGGCTCAATCATTTCCTCATCCAGAACAGAGTTTCTGAAAAAATCTAAACATTTACTCCAGCATCTGCTCAATCTGTTCCAGGCCCACATTCCTCTGTCATACTGGATATCTTTGACCATGTGGCAGTCCGAATTCTACCATATAGACATTGCACCCCAAATATTTAGCCCACCTTCCCATGTATGATCTACTCTCCCTGTTCCTTCCTGTGCTTTCCCTCTGCTGGCTGAAAAGAGTGCACATTGTTGGTTAGGTGTGTGTGTGGGTGTGTGTGGGTGTTTTTGCAAAATCCCTATGAATTCATAAAACATATTAGGCCCCATTGCAGCCATTGTCTGGGGATGTGGCAGAAATGTATCACAGGGCTTGTCCTGCCCTTCTGTTCCCCAGTGCCCAGATGGTGTTGTGGTAGCAGTTAACCTGACAGCTTCATAGCTGAATAGTGCTCATAATTCCTTTCAAAAGTTGCCCATGGTCACTGACGACTGTTAGATGTCTCTTGATGGCCATGTTTTGAAGCATGAGTGAGACTGGTAGAAGCTCTGTAAATTTAGTGGAGTGGCTGTGACATATGCCAGGAAGCAGACATGTTTGTGTTTGAGCTCCCTAATGGCTCAATCCATAGTTCATCATGTCCAGTCATATGCCATGTATTCCCTCTGCTTGATGGTGGCTAGGTTATTGTAGAGTGATGGCGCTAGGCATACCTTCAGGGGTTAGCAATTGCCAACTGTCTGACGACGTTCGGAAACAGTACTAATAGAAATAGAGTGTGGAGGTGCACTCTCATGCATGACTGCTTGACGAACTCAGGGCATCATAAACTGAGTTCCGTAGATGTCAGTTAGTGGGCAGAAATGTCTTCAGATTCTGGGTGTTTCTCCAGAATCACACAATGCTTCATTTACCTGTGTTGTGAAATTCATATCCATAAGATCCCTTTCTCAAATCAGGTAGGGGACAGGTTAAAGCTTCGCAGACGCTATATTCAGGGGTGTAGCTGCCATTAGTGCAGCAGCTGCAGTAGCACAAGGGCCCAGATCCTTACAGGGCCAATTATACCTTGTGAATGGCTTTCTTTTATGATTCAAATAGCAGTCAAAGGGGGCATTTTCCTTCCTTTCACCAAAGTTGATTTCCTGCTAATTCAAGGCAGTTGTCCTGTTGCCAAATGGAACACCTGTGGTACTATATTGGGAGCTGTTAGGGAGCCGCTTAGCCTTGCGGTCTCACTGGCTCTCTGCACTCAGCAAAGCTATTTCAGTAGTTGGCAAGGAAACCAGAGGAGAAAAGGGGTACCACCAAAAAAAGCAATTTAAAGTTCGGGATCGGGGGAAATTGTAGCACCAAAGCTACAAATAATCCTTCTTAACATATATCTATTTTTCATTGGGATTAAATCCAAAGTGGACAGACCCATACAGACATACTTTTTAAATTTTTTTTATTTTATAGCTACAGACAAAGGGGTCGATTATGATGGTGGACGGACCAGCGTCCGTCCGCCACCCCCGAGGTGGAGGGACTGTCCGCAGGGGCAGCAGCGTTTCCTACAGTGGAATTTGGATGTGACAGCCACCCTGGCGGTCACATCCCATATATTTAACATTACTCTTCCTGTGCAATACCTTTTAAAAGCATTTGGAGAGGGCTGGCAGGAAGGCCCTTCTGCCCTATCCTGCAGCAACATATCACCTCTCTCTCCATCCTGTACTTCATGGCTCGGGCCCAGAGCAGTCCTGGTGCCTGGCACCGGGTGACAGCTGCTGATAGATAACCCGCAGCTTCACCCTCATCTCTCCCTCTTGGAGAGAAGACCTTCACCCTTGGAATGCTTGCAGAGAAGGGTTAGGTCTCTGATGAAACAGCTTGAGGAGGAAGGTCATTAATGCAGCCTGGCAAGGTCACACCCAGCCAGGCTCTGGTTATGAGCTGAGTCAGGGGAATATGACATTTCTCGATGACCCATAAGCAGTACAGATATGGCTTTGCACTCAGCAGAATACATCTTTTTACACAACTTACTGAGTATTTTGGTGCTTGTCTGGAATTTGTAGGCCCTAGGGAAGTGAAACTACCCTATGCAGTCCCCATCTTCATAGGAAAGTAATGGAGTGTTCCTACAGTGAAAAAAAAGTAAAGCACACTGACTTTCCCTTACATGTGTCTCCCCACATTATAAAGCCTATTCCATGTCACCACCTAACTCTGCATAATTCCTGCCACACCATTCTATCTGTACCTGCTTCTGGGCTGTGCACGACAGGAATCTCCCCTGTGCAGCCCTTACACGGGTCCACACGTGTGTGCACACTTGTCTACATGTAACCAGTCTGGTGCCCCTTACCCCGGCTGCAGCGCAGCAGCCTTCTCTCACAAGGGGGACACCAGTGCATTCCACAATGAGTCTCTTTCATTATGAGTTCACTGTGGTTGAGTCCCAGCTTATGACGCTCTCCCACAGTAAAAGCTCAAAAATTAGGTGTTCCAAAAGCAAAAAATCAGAGCGGCTCAGATTGTCAGAACCAACTTCTAACAGGGATCCACTAGGCAGCTCCAGAATGGAGGGCCAACACAGATGAAGATTTCTCCAGCTCCTTGGGCTAATTTTGATGGGGCTTTCTTTAAATCTTTTCTTTAATCAAGCGTTGCTCTCCAGCCACCAGGTATATTGGTTTCAGGCCTCCTGGCCTATAAAACGTTCCCAATTTCCTGAAGTTGATTTTTCAGTGCTCTCTCTTTGATGAGGGGGAACTCAGGGCCTGCCCCATTAGCTCCCTGTCCAAGACCTACCCTCTGTTTGACCTGGCTCTTTTTATACCCCTGGATCTCCTCCAACAGCACCTGCAGCCCCTACAGATTATCCCCCCCGACTGCATGCCCCAGGTCTCAGAGCCTCCCTTGGCCACTCTCAGGGAACCTATGTGTCATCAAGTGTCAAGACAACAGTCCTGATAAGGGTTACCCACAATGGCAGCCACCGCACAACAAAGGTGGGGGGACCAGAGTGGGGAGGATTGGTGGTGGTGTGACTGAGGGTAAAAATAAAATATTTTTAAAAACTTACCTCTCGCTGCCCCGATGCTGATGGCCCACTCAGTGCTTCACTCCCGGCAGTCTTTGGGAAGGCACAGGCTGCCCAGCTAATCCAGACTCTGCTCTCATGCTATGAGAGAAGCACCAGGATTTGTCAGAGCAGCCTGCTCTGCTGCTCTGAGACTGCCTGGGAGCCTGCAGCTTTTCTCCAACCCAGCTATGAACACAGCCGGGTTCGAGAAATATAAGTGTGGAGAAGTGTGGCTCAATGGTTAGAGCGGTAGACCGTGATGCAGAGGTCTAGCCCGGGTCTAGGGTTCAATTCCACGCCTCGGCGGGTCTTGGGCTCAAAATTCCACGGACCTGATAATTCTCGCCTTGGTGCCTATTCTAATCATAGAGTCCCACTCTGCAACTCTGGGCAATAGCTTGCTTAATCTCCACAACGGCCCCCACAACGCTAAGGATGCCTGGCCTCCACCTTGGGGGTACCCAGGAGTGGACGCCTCACAGGGAAAGCCAGGACGGGTTCCACGGCGGTATTCGTACAAACGCCTTGAGACCCTTGCAGGTGAGTAGTGCGCTATACAAGTATCAATTTACATTTTACATTTACATATTTGTTTGGCCGGCCTGAGACAGCCAGCCAAACCTACGTGCACACTTCTGAGTGCCTGCTCCTGCCTGTTATGGCCCCGCCCTGCCCTGCACACATGAACGATCAGTCAGAGCCCCTCACAGAAAAGTAAAATGATATTATTGTTTTAATATCATTTTTTTTTGTGACAGGCTCTGACCAGTGGGGCGATGTGCCTCTACCATTGTGGAGTTGCCACCCCTGGTTACCCACCTACAGAGCTTGGCCTCAATAGTTCCTGGGGAATCTACTCCTCAGGAGACACCAGAGGATATGAGGAAGCAAGTCCCACTCTCCCTGGAGAGAGAAGTCCACAAAGTCAAAGTATGAATTCATTCATCAGGGTTCATCCATCAGAAGTTTATCCATCAGGGATCAAGCATTCATTGGGGTCCTGCGAAATTCATGCTGCTCTCTCCCTGTCTCTCCCATGTTCAGAGGATTTTAAGTGGTGGAGGTAAGATCCAGAAAGTAAGCAACTGTACTTAATAGCCATCCGGCTAACTCAATCCTCACATACATGTGCAAACATGTGTGAACATGTTTTCACGTGCAACTTGTTCAGAGGTAGAGAGCCTCTTACCCCAGCAGAATAGCTGTTGGCCTTATCTTAAAATGTGGACACTGGTGATTGGCTCTGAAATCCAATTAGGAATGGTTTACAGTGAGTGAAACTCTGCAATACTCGCTCACAGCAAAGATCTAAAAACAAGTTTGCCCAAAATGCAAAAAACTAGGTGGATTATATGGGTCGGACTCCTGTATTATTACAGTGGATGATGGGTTAAAAAGGAATCTGTTTGTGATTTGTTTCTGAGGCTAAGGTTTATAGTTGAGTTTTTGGATTATTTCTGGATTATATTTTATTGGAGTATATACCATCCTGTATGGGGCAGTCATGCAAATCAGTTAATTATAATCTTGCATGTGAGGTGAGGACAGAATAACCATACACTTCAGGGCAGTATGATTAATGTGGTATTTCCTTTCCTTCTCATTTACACTATTTTATGGGATAAATCGAAGAATCTGTAGTCTCTTTTTAATTCAGTAAGAGCAACTGAGGTTGCAGCCGAATACTGCCATATTCCCCTATCTCCAACCCAGAACAGGATGTTTGCAAACGTGCTTTTGGGACAGAAATTGGTATCCAAAACATTTCTGCCATTTCCTGCGCACAAATGCTTACGGTTATGATTTTGCATTTTTAGTGACTTAGGCCCTGATTATACGTCCCCTGGAGTGGTAGACTGTATTTACCAAACCAGATATAATCTGATGCCCGTGTTTTATCGGGTGTGATAAATTCTGCCTATGGCAAAAAAATTCACATTTGTTTTCTGCCCTTTTGCCCTCATCACAGTTTGTCGTTGTTTGACCCGCTGAAATAGGTGCAGACTTTATTGACCCTAGTATTTATCAGGGTGGCAGACTCTCATCACTTTTAATTGTGACACCTGCACAGAAAGGTGTTTGAACAAGTATCACAAATATCTGGCTATCCGTCTTTAGGATCTGTGTATAAAATGAGGATAGGAAATCCAAAGATACACCAGGTTATGCGTACTATGGTAAGCCACCAAGCCCTTGGAGATAACTCTGGGTTAAAGGCAGTGTTCAGCTCTCCCTCAGCAGTGTCAGAAAGCAGCAGGCAGCAGGGTGGCACAGCAGAAAACCAGTTCTTCTGGAGCAACAGTCCAGCAGAGTAACAGTCCTTGTAGCAACACAACAGTTCTTCTGACAGAGGTTGTTTGTAGTTCCAGAAGTGTCTGATTTGGTGGGGTCAGAGACCCAGTACTTATACCCAGTTGTGCCTTTGAAGTGGGTGTGCCTTCAAAAAGAGGGGTCATTGAAGTGCACAGATGTCCTTACTTCCTAATCCTGGCTCCAGACTCACTGCAGGGGAGTAATCAGACCTTTGTGTGGTGATAGGACACTGTCCATTCAAGTGCAAGCATCAGCTCCTCCCTCCTATCTTACCCAGGATAAGCCATCAGGATGCAGATGTGCACTCAGACACACCTAACTATCCTGTGTGTGTGGATGTCTAGAGGAAATGCACAAAATCAAGCTGTCACCCACCCCAGACGTGTATTGGAGACAGGCTACAGGCACACAGAGCTTTAACAGCAGTCAAATGGCAACTTTCTAGAAGTGACATTTCTAATATAGTAATGTTAAATCCAACTTTGCCAGCAAAGAGGATTTATTATTACAATTCCAATTATGTGAAACATCATGAAACTAATCCTTCTCAATCAAGAATGACATCTTTAGAGCATAATAAGGAATTCCCAATGTTAACCTATGAGAGGAGTAGGACTGATAGTAGTGAGGAACAAATGTATGTGTTTTTCACTACCAGGACATGCAAAACTTAAAGGTACATGTCCTACCTTTTACATCTACAGCACCCTGTCCTCTGCTCTACCTAGGGCCTACCCTAGGGAGTTTAAGGCTTGTCAAGGAGTTTTAAATGTCAAGTCGACATGGCAATGTAAACTGCACACACATTCGGCAGTGGCGGACCTGAGACATGTTTAAGGGGCTACCTGTGTGGGTGACACAATGAATTCTGCTGGCCCGCAATTAATTTACAGACCCTGAGCAAAGGTAGTGAACTCTACTAGGTAATTACAGCTAAATTAAATATACCAATCGTGGATAAGTCAATAAAACCATGCTGAGAGGAGAAGCACATGTACTTTGTACTTTGGCAATCGTCAGCAGTGATCAACAAAAAGAATCAGCAAAAAGAAGAGATAAACAGGCAAAAGGTTTGGGGGAAGACCCATCCTCAGCTCACAGGTCTAACACTAATGAGTGAAATATGCTTGGCAATGTTGCTTCGTTTGTTATTCCCATAGAAATTTTACAATTGTAGCCCAAAATGCTTCCTGCTGTGGCTTTGAAAAAGGTCCATTTGAAGGTCTCAGAAGTAGCTACATTATTTATTGTAGTTAAACAGCTTTTGCTCTTAAGATCCTCATGGTTAGTGTAATCATAAGTATTTAAAAGTTTTAAAAATGTTAATATTTTATCATTTTATTCTGTATATCTTTGGATATTTGTATTTATTTGTCCTAAAAAGGGGGTTATGTTCCTGGTATGTCTTTTCTAACAATAAAAGATTGTACAGTGTTGCTGTCTTTCCAAAGTTCAAAAGCTTCTTTCAAACTCAATTTAATTTCAATTGGGTTATCCTCGTTTTACTTGATTAAGTGAATAAATTACTGCATTAACTTTTCTAGATTTTTCGGTATTTCTCATTGGTCATATTTAAACAACAAGAGAGACAGGGTAAAGCAGATTACTCTCACACCCCAAAGGATAATCTTTCAGAAAAAACTAGAGAGTATCTCAAACTACAAAAAATAGAACTAGAGGGTAAGAAGAGGTAAGACAGCCTATCACTACCACCACCACCCGTAAGTGCACTAAGCAAACGAAGACTGTGTCAATTTGGAATAAAGGTAGTGATTCCTAGTGAGGAAAAAGGAACCCTCAGGCACCCACACATGGTCGGTAGCCGTTTGTCTTCATCGGGTTCCAGTTTTTAGTCAGTGCAAAAGTATGACATAAAGGTGCAAGTTAAAATGAGTATAGACCATTCCCCCTGCCAACACTTTTAATAGAGGGGTGATTCGAACTCAATTAAAAACAAAGTGAAAGAATCGGACACATAAGGGTTAAGTCAGTTTGAACCCACTGTCCTAAAAAAGGGGGGTCGACATGTTTCAGCTAAAGAGTCCTTATCGACTCAGCATTCCTCAGGACCAATAATATTTTTTCTCACCTTGCGGGTGGCACACACTAAGGAACCTACTCAGACTGGTGGAAAATTGTTCGTTATTTCGTGTTTACCAACTTGGAATCGCTGCACGCCCTCTAATCTCTGAGGGAAATGGGATTCGGTTTATTTTTCAACCATCTTCCTTAGCGCATGGAAGGAGAAAAACTTCCACCGTCAGGATTCGATTTATCCTGTAGCCCAACTTCCTGAGCAGGTGCTGGGGGAAAAACTCTTCACGCCAGCCTTGAATCACTGGCTACTCCCCGCTTATCCACCTACACTGTTTCTCTTCCACGGCCCGTATACCATTCACTACCTTTATTCCAAATTGACACAGTCTTCGTTTGCTTAGTGCACTTACGGGTGGTGGTGGTAGTGATAGGCTGTCTTACCTCTTCTTACCCTCTAGTTCTATTTTTTGTAGTTTGAGATACTCTCTAGTTGTTTCTGAAAAATTTCTCATTGGTCAACATTTACTAAAGTCTTTCCGGATCCTTCTGTGATGCAATGAAATTTAGCGCATCACAGGCAGTCTTTTTAATGGTAAATAAATAGATGCAATGTTTTGAGCTGGCTTCAACATGAAATTACTTCACTGATTGCACACACATGTGAGAGCAGCGAGCAGCAGTGAGCGGAGGAGCAGAGCAGAGGCGAGAGGCGAGGGGCGAGACGCGGTGTTGCCGGAACTGCCGGGGGTGGGGGTCCGCGAGAATCAGAAAGTCGCGGCCGAGGTGAAGGCACCCGCGGAAGGCAACAGTAAGCGGCAGCAAGTGGCCAGCAAACGTGCCGCCCCTCCCGAGCAAACAATTGTGGATTTCGGGAGCCAGCAAAGGAGCCGCTGGGGTGCCGCAAGAGAGCGGTGAGAGCTGCAAGAGCTGGGCGGAGCCGCTGCAAGGAGATTGTCGGCTGGTGCACGTCCCACCGCCCGCTCGAGTGGCAGCTGTACCCAGACCCATATCCTGCACCCTACACCAAAAACACACACCCACACCTGCATTTGCACCCGCACACGAGTGGAGTGCGGAGGACGCGGAGGTCCCAAGGAGTTGAGTAGAGGAGCCAGGAGCGAGGGGCTAGGAGCCCAGACTTTCATCAAAACCTCGAAGACCGAAGTCCGCCCTACCCCCATGGTGTCAGCGGCACTGGAAGCGGCAAGGCTTTCGGAGAGACTTGGAGAGACAGCAGTTGGGGACAGACAGCCGGATTACAGTGTCAGCAGCGGAAATCATCTGAGCAGCGGCAAAGACAGCAAAAGACGTGAGTAATCTTAGCTGCAGACAGCAAAGAGACAATAAATAATCTACAAATAATCTACAAACACACATAGTATTTAAGAAAAGCTTGTCATAGAGCAAAACAGGGGTGTAGGGTAGCTAGAGGCGGTGAGAAGCCACAGGAAGCCCCCTGCCTTTACCATCCAGGCGTTATATTGGAGTAAGGGAGCAAAAGGGAGGCGCTGTCGAGCTTGTGTCCCGGTAGCATTATAGGTTTGAACTATAACCCCCCCCCCCCCCAAAGGAGGAATATCTACTCCAGGCGCTAGGACTCATCGAACCATTAGAAACATTTGAGAAATTAGCAGCACAGAAATTGGCAGCACAGGTCAGCCAACCAGAAGGAACCAGATTGACAACACGAACTAGGACTATGCGGTCAGGCAAAATTCGACAAGCACCAATATATAAAAACAAGAAAAGAGGGGTCAAAAAAGAACAAATCAAGGGTCCAAATAAGAAAACAAAGGAGTCTTTAAGCACAGAGCAAAATAACTTGATCCCAATCCCCACACCAGAACCATTCAAGTTTGGGGAGAGCACTTCAAGGCATAAATTTCAGTTTCTAAAAAAACCCATGGAGGTAATTTACTTGACAACGGAGGAAGAAAAAAGTTTACAAAGCCCAATAAAACTAATAAACTTAATTACACCGAACAAAATGGAAGGAAAAACCCAGGCACAATGGGATCCGCTGAAAGAAAAATCACACCACTCACAACGACCACAGTTGCAAAATAAAAATAGAAAAGAACAGGAGGGCAACACTGGATCATTGTCAGAAGAAAAATTAGCAATTAAGAATTGGTTGTTAAAAACTACAGCACAGATTCATGCACCTATGGGCCAACTAATGTCCACACCAGATAAGGCGAATAAAGAAGCAAATGGGAAAAGTTTGTCTTTAAAAAACGATCAAAGTCAAATCGGATGTCAAGTGAAATGTCAGGGAAGCGTACAAAAGTCAGTCTGGTCAAGATCCTTCTCAATTTCTGAGGAAGAGGAGCTCATGAAGGTGTTAGAAATAAACACACAACATGATGAGGAGAAATTGGGGGTAAATAGAAAATTGGAAAACATAGATATAGACTCACCGGAAAAAAGGAATGAGGGTGAAAAACGGGAAGTTATTTTAACCCCCATAAAACTTACTCCGAGCCCAACCCGATGGAATGGACACAAAAATGGAAAAAATGGCCACCGCCAAGGAAACTTAAAAAAACAATCGCCAATCACAATTTCCTCCGCCAGTGGTTTAATTGTATGACAGGGGTGCCGATGCAACCAAATTCCACACAGTCAGTTCCCTGGAGTGAATCGTTATTAAAAAGTTTACAGCATGCAATCGATGTTTTGAACTTTCAATCGAATAAACTAGATGTCCAGGTGGATTTAATGAATTTAATCGCAACACATATAGTGGGAATAAACACCAAACTGGATACAATCTCAGCCCACATTTTAAAAGGAATAAACAATGAAAACGAATCAAATAAGAAACTAATAACACTGCGTTTGCGGGAAGATAATAGACAAACTGTCTTCACTACCAGAAATACTGTCAGAAATCCTATGCGTTATTCGCACAATAAGGTCACCTGGTGGAATCCTCACCCAAGAAAACAAGGGTGAAGTCTCAAAGATTGAAAAGCATAATAAAACGAGTTCAACTATCGATTTGGAAACTGGTACAAACTTGGCGGAACAAAGCGA
Organism: Lissotriton vulgaris; assembly: GCF_964263255.1. NCBI lineage: Eukaryota > Metazoa > Chordata > Amphibia > Caudata > Salamandridae > Lissotriton > Lissotriton vulgaris. The sequence goes on along the minus strand of NW_028248366.1, from coordinate 214,141 downwards.
AATAAAAGAAAACAGACAAGGCGAAGGAAATACATTCAGGTTAACAGATAAAATAGAAAAGCAAACTAAAAGACAGCGGAAACGAGCACGGAAAGCCAGAAAGAACATTATTAGAACCAAACATGAAAGTCAAACTTATGCCATATTTTCTCAAAAGAGGAAAAAAAGTATAATTGACCAGACAGAAGAAATCGAGCAAATAGAAACAAACAACCAAGAGGCATTCACATCAGAACATACGGCATTCACATCAGAACATACGGGACCGCTGAGAAATTCTAGCCACAAAACGACACAGTTAAACGTCAAATGCAAATCAAAATATGAAGACAACGCAGGAATAAAAGAAACAAATAAAATAAAAAGCATATTGGAGGAACCAGTAAACAATCAGAAGGTTTTAGACCACAAGCAGCAAAAATCATCTGATAATGATCAAACACAAAAAATTCAAGATGTTTTAAAAACGCCAGATCATGCAAAACCAATTGCAGGTGGAAATGAAGAAATACAACGTAACCTTCCTAAAAAAGAAACCAGCTTCAAGACTGAAGCAGAACAACGCACAAATATGAACGCCAATCTAAAAATTTAAGTAGGAAAAAATGGAAGGACATGTAATGCACCGTCAGGAAATACACAAACGGACAAGGGGAGACCCATTACGAGTCTCAGAACATTTGACCCAGAAACATGGCACCATAAGGAAGAGGGGATCTCACCGGGGTCCAGCCTATTAGAAGCACCCTTTGTCGAGTGCTTAAGACAAAACAACCCTTGGAATAAAATAGAGGAAAATAGTGAACCTAGGCAGAACCAGGAAAATCAAATGACTCCAATAGAGTCGGGTTGTAAATTATTATTCAAACCAGAATATCAGACAAAAGGAATGATGGACACGCTGAACCAGGGTAACATATTGCGGCTATTCAGAGATATTCCAGAATTAAGGGAAATAACAACGTATGATCTCAAAGCAGTAGAAGTTGTTCAAATGAAAAAAGATACAGACTGGGAAATAAGTAGTACAACCTGGGCATCAAAAGAGATAACCAACCTCATCTTCTCAACAAGATCAGTCTTTGCAACATGGGGAATAATATTGGCATACCCAGTGCCTACAAAGTACCCATATCCACTGTTGAACAATGTAGCATCCAAAGTCCCAAGGATTGGTCTTGGATTCCCCACGCACTGAACCCATACCGATCCTGATGGAAAAATCGGGACCGAAAAGAGTAAAGTGAGAAACATCCAGGTACAATTGAAATGTGAAATAAAAATAAAAATTTGCTCCTGGAATGTCCATGGTTTCAAAGAAATGGAACAAGACCAAGAAACCATTACCTTTCTGTGTAATTATGATATAATCCTTCTGCAGGAATATCACCCCAAGACATATTGTTGGATATGAGGAACATCATGAAATGGCGGAAAAGATCTCTAAGTACGGTCATCCAAGGGGGGGTTTATCTACATATATAATAAATAAATTCAACTGGAAGACAGAGACAATGGACGCTGGAGTAAACTGGATACAAGTTATAAAATTAGAAAATAATTGGCCTATAAATGGAGTTGGGTGGAATTTGTTGGTTGTAAACATATACATACACCCCGAGAAGCATACAAAAGTAAAAAAACTGTCTGAACTAGTCAACATAATAAAAACTCTACAAATAACACATCAATATCACGAGATGCTCATCACAGGAGACTTCATTTGCAATCTGACAAGTATTAAGGGAAAGAAAAGCAATATCAAATTATCATGGAACGATTTAGAAGCACTGGGATTAGTGACACTAAATGCAAACATGAGGGGTGATCAACCGGCAAGTACCACCTTTTAGCATGGAAATAAATCCTCCCCAATAGATTATACATTAATCAGCAAAGAGCTCATAAAGCAAACTGATCAGTTCAGCATTGTATTACGACCGGAGAGTGACCATTTTCCTCAAGAAACCATACTAAATTTAAACATCCATCAAATAATTACCACAGCATCACTGGTTACAATTCCGGAAGAATTCAACCAAGGGAAACTAAAATGGAAAGGAACCATAATTAATGAGATAATGCGAACAGTGTATATGTACGTAGAGAATACAGCGTTCCTGGAACCCCATTCACTGGTGAAAGACTGGGAGAATTTACACACATTGGTGCTAGACAAATTCCCTGCAAAGTCACTAGAGACCCGTGCACCTGACTCCAACAAAGAGGCATGGTATACCTACAAGCTAAGAGACAAAAAAAGGAATATCGCTAAAGCTTTGAGACAAAAGGCCGCATTAAACAGAATGGGAAAAGAATTTGACAATAGTGAGATACAAAAAATGAGTAAAGAATATAAAGATGAATGCCGAAAAGCAAAAAGGGCACACACAGAAAAACTATGGGAAGACCTGCTATGGACAAGTAAATTACCAAATAGCAATGAATTTTGGGGCATAATCAATAAATTATCAAAAGGAACAGGAGCGCGGCAGAATATAGGAATCAGTGAAACAACATGGCTACAATACATCGATAGCCTGTATAATATTCACATGGACCAATTCCCAAGCCACGAAGAAAAGACACTCTATTGGGAAAAGAATTAAGAAGCGCAGTCACCTTCAACAAAAAAACAAACGAACGGGAAGAAGAAACAACGAGCTGGGACCTGGAAGACCAATTTCCATTAACAACAGTGAAACAAACACTCTCTTTGATAAAAAAAATTGAAAGCCGGGGGCGCCGCTGGCCCAAATGGACTACCAAATGCCCTATTTAAACAAGATCCTGAATTCTGGGCAAGTTATCTCACACCACTCTTTAACCAACTGTTTCGGGACAATAAGATGCCACGGACCTGGAGCGGAAATCTTTTTCACCCAATTTACAAAAATTGGTGTAGAATGAAACCAGGGAACTATAGGCTAATAGCCCATATTGATGTAGAGGCAACACTTTTTGCATCCTGTATATTACGTCATCTACAGGAATGGACAAACATCAATAAAATAATACCTAAGTTCCAAACCGGCTTCAGGGAAGGCATGGGCTCAATCACAAACCTTTCAGTATTGGCAATGTTAATAGAAACCGCAGAAAAAAAGAGGGTAGGATTACTGGCATGCTACATCGATTTAAAATCAGCTTTCGATAGAGTACCACGAGACTGCCTGTGGAAAAATTTGTAATCATGGGGACTCCCGCAGAAACTAATAGAAACCATTATAGCCTTATATACGGAAACATGGGCCAAAGTAAAGTTGGGGGATGGGAAAAGAATATCATCACAAATAAAAATAAGAAACGGCCTAAAACAGGGCTGTGTGCTGTCTCCAAGCTTATTTAACCTGTATCTAGCGGATTTAAACACCTATCTGCAACACGTAAATGGTCATCCGCCAAAATTGGCAAATGAGCCAATACAATTTCTGCAATATGCGGACGATATCGTTGTAGTAAGTCAAACTCCAATTGGCCTGCAAAGAGTCATAAATAAATTAATCGATTATTTTGACACATTAGGTCTGGAACTCAATAAAACAAAAACCGAGGTAGTGAGATTAGCGGGCCCAAGAAGAGGAAAATTTAAATGGTACGCAAAGTACATACAAATTGAGGAGACAACTACATATACATATCTGAGTGTTAAATTGAGCAGAAACATGTTTCTGGTGCACCAAAAAGGGACATCAAAGCCAAAGCCCAATCGCTTACCTTTGCCTACAAACAGCTGCAAAAGAAATTACGCTGCCCCTCATATGGACATCTCTTAAAAATAATGGCAGCTCAACTGCTCCCAGCCCTGTCATACGGGTTGGAAATCTGGCACGGGAAAGAAACTGATATTTTAAACAAACTACAGATAAAAGTTTACAAATCAGTTTTTAATCTTTTTAAAGGATCGTCCCCAGCACAAATACGTTTAGAATTCGGTCTACAAAACCAAGATTACCAAAGGAAAGCAACTTTTACAAAATGGTGCTGGAAACTCAGAGCATCAGAAAAAGAATCATTAAATAACTTATGTTGGTTAGAAATCAAGATACAATATGAGTAAAAAGAACCAAACACTTGGGGCGATTACTTGCGATTTGCACTGGAAACACTAAACATCGAGGAAGTTTGGAATAGCCAATTGGAACGAACATCATTTAATAAAATGTGTAATTTAAATACAAAATTGCTATCCCTGGCAGAGGATAAAAGGAGATTAGCCAAACGCCGCCATGCATGGATTGTAATGAATTCGTATAAAAGACTAAAACCCCAATTTTATCTAGAAGCTCACTTTCGGTTATCGTTAAAAGCAAAATTCATGGCATACAGATTGGGCGACCACTGCTCAAAAGACCTGATTCTTTCCTGGAAAATCAAACAGCAAGCCAAGACATGCCGCCTATGCGGGTACCACACGGAAAGCTTGCTCCATCTAATGTGCACGTGTGAGGCAGTAAAAGAGGAAAGAAGAAAACTGCTGAAACAAGTTCGAAATAACCTAAACATTCGCACCTGCAGACAGGCGGTAACAACTTGGATGGGTGCCACTTCGAACATTCTAATATGCCAAGGTGTAATATTCATGACATTAGTAGAGACTTTACTCTGAAAAAATGAATAGTCAAAGCTGGGACTGGAAAGATGATTTTTTTTAAAACTGCAAAATTTTAAGAAAATGTATTTTTAATTTTTTAATCTAGATTGCCATTCTCTTTCTTATTGTGTACACTTTAGGGTTGTGATAAACCAAATAAAGGTAATCTTTGAATTGTGTCTTATTTAGTGGCACAAGTGCTATTGCAAACTTTTAGTAAATGTCGACAATTATTGTGACATGTCCATAAGTGAGTGTTTTCAGCAAATGCACTATTGAACCTATCCAACATTTGAAAATTAAGTCTCTGAACTAGTCTTGTGTCCTGAAAACCTTCAGGAGTCAGCTCACATAACATTTTTGACTCTCACTATTTCATGCTCTTGGTGGTGTCTTAATGTATTATTTGGAGCAAACACCCTTTACCACCATATTCATTAACCACATTTCTATAGGTGGTAAAGTGTGCCAAAATTGTTTGTGCATCTTCCTTTTGTGGAATTTGGCTGTGGTGGTGATATGTTGTGTTTTGGTGCTGTTGCACTTCTGTACTACATTATTGCACTGTGATGGTGTTATGATGTACTCTGTTTGTTGTGCTGTGTTCACATTTTGATTGTTTTATTGTGTTATGCCCTATAATGTTTTATTGCATTTTATATTTGTTATTGTGATCTGCAAGGCAGCGCAAGTCGCTGCCTTGCCTAACTGCGCAAGGGAAGTGTTCTATGGGCGTTGCGGTGGGTGTTCCCACACAACTCCCATTGCTTTTGACGCATTCCCAAGTTTACAAGGAGTTTTAAACCTAGGAATACCTCAATATCTTACAGCTCCCCAGAGGAGGTGTTATGAGGAAAAGTATCTTTATTTCTCCTCGATTTTTTGCAGCACACAGAGAAAGAGGAAAACGCCTCACTGGATTGTTTTTGTGCAAGAAGGTGCCCCTCCCTGCACAAAAACAATCCTGCCGCCAATCACAGGCACCAGGGTGCCTGCGTTGGCACTAGGCAGCCATAACGACTCCAGCATAGGGGGAAAGGACAGGAATGCACATATTGGGTAAATGCAGTGCAATCCTGCACTTTTCCTGTGGCGCAGGGCAGCACAGCAAGTGAACTTGCTGCACCACTAATCCTATGTATGCCTTAAATTAGTACCTATATCCTTTTCCTCTCCCCTTTACCACAATGGTCTCCTCTACAGGAGAAACTCTTCTTTGAATTTCTAAATTTTTGTTGCTTTTTTATGTTTTTTTTCAAAAATGTGATGCCAATGTCTATGTTGCACCACTCATTTTACCAACTATTCGATGACGGTTTGTGTCTAGTAAAAAGAAGGACATTTGATTTTTACAATATGCAACCCTTACTGAATACATATTGATGGACTCCAGTTATACTTATTTTCTTACTGACTTAATATGCATAATTTGACTTCAAGTTATGTGCACATTCATTTTCCACCGTTATCACTTTTACAAGCATTTGCAAAAGGCCTAATATAAACATATGAAGTCGAATTACTTTCAGGTATACACAGGGCTAACCAGACAAGTTACAATACCTGTTTCTCTGAATGATACATGATGATTCCTTGTGTAATACTAAGTCCTGCAAAAAAGTGTCACAAATTGATCTTACGCAGCAGCGAGTGATATCTAATATTCATGTCTTACTATGTCCTTCAAAGAAAAAAGAAAATGGACTATGTAAGAGATCTCCAAAAATTGGCTTTACAAAAAAGTCATCAAAATCCGAGAAGGCCAAAGGTGGGCAACCTGCTTTGCAACTGAAGCCAGAAACCACAACGGGAGGATCCAGCGTACAGACATCTGAGAGCCCCCATACAAGAAAGGGCACTTTAAGCAGGCTGTTTAGGCACAAGGTCTGTATGATGCCCCCAAGGGAGCATAACCTCCTAACTAGCATCAGATGGCTCATTTCTTCACAAAACACTGAGGCAATGTTTGAGAAAATCAGGTTGAAATCTTCATGATTCTTAATCAGAAGCACCTGAACAGTTTGCTGATTGCTGATCAGCCTTACTAAATATGTAGGATACGTTTCAATGTGTTTATGAAGATGTGCCATCTGTAGCTTGTTTTTTAAGAGTGTCACTAACCAATTAGTAATACATTGCCTTGATAGTTTCATCTAATAAATTTACTCTAATGTTCACTAAACACTAATCTATTCTAATATTCACTAAACACTGACTTTATTTTAAACTCCAGAATGTATTTCTTTTGGAGAATACTTTTTGGCAATAGTTTTGATAAATGGTGGTGTGTGTGCCATATTACATATTTCGGGCCTGATTTATAGTTGGTGGATAGTATACTCCACCATAAACATGACAGATATTGTCTCCGCCATATCACAAGTGCCTTTGGATATAATACCCTTGGTATGCAGCGGATGGATATCCTCCAAGTTGGCGACAAAGTAACCCAACAGTCAAATACTAAAGCAGGCCCCTTATTATTTTTAGTGGTATCCAAACCTATTCATTGCTCCATAGCTGTCAATATGTTGTACCTAAACAAGGTGCAACATATTTTAAATGCATGGACCTTTGTAGCACCTGAGAACAACCAGTCAACCAAGTCTGTTCATTTGCCTTATTGCTTTACCTATGTTAGCCTTCCTTAGGGACTTATGTTGCAACTGGTTGCTGCCCACTTGTGAGGCAGAGGCTTGGCATATTTAAAGTTCAAAAGTGGCAATGGTTTGCCGTATGTGCTCCCACTGACACAATACCGCTTTCTTCAAAACAGTCAAGAAAGGACCCATCCAGTCTGCATTTTTCTGTTTTTCATAAATAAACACAAAAAGCAGTGTTTGTTTATGACTAACACAAAATAATTATTCTAATATTCTGGACATTTGGTCCCAGTGGCTGGTACACTATGCCTTGGATGGTAGTCCTGGAGAGGAAGCAATTGTGTTAGTAAGCCGGGATAATTTAGGAAGGGCCTTACTACCTTATGGATCCACAACACCTGAACCACCAGTGGAGGTCAACCAATCAATCAATCAATCTGTATTTATAAAGTGCGGCTTATCGGCCAAGGGTATCCAGGCTCTGAGCTGTGGGTATCAAGTGAAAAGCCAGATCTTGAGTCCCTTCCTTAGGTGAGTCAATGATGGTGAAGTACAGAGCTGGAGGGGAAGGGGATTCCAGGATTTGGCGGCGAGCTGGGAGAAGTAGCGTTCTCCTGTGTGGCAGCTTTGGATGGAAGATATTTGTGCGATGACAAGGTTGACCGAAGTGGAGGTTCTTGGGAAGTAAGCGGAAGTTCAGTCGGTGGTTCGTGTAGGAAGGCCCTAGGTCATGGAGGACTTTATAGACATTGGTCAGTAGCTTGTATTAGCATCTTTTCTGGATGGGGAGCCAGTAGAGGGTTTTGAGGTTGTATCTTAACTGCACAGCTGGAGCATAAAAGGCCTTTGCACTGACATCACTTTCGCTTGAATCTTCTGCCCCCACCACCTCGGAAATTTACCATTCTAGGATACTCCTTTTTCACTCTGGTTTCAGTTGTAGAAAGCACCTACAGTCATTGAGAGAGGGAGTGGAGTGATGACAGTGCAGGGAGTGGTTAGACACAGCTCAGTGAGTTGCCAGAAGGCTATTCAAGTGAGTCATCATAAGACAGGAAATAACAACGGCAAGGAAAAGCCCAGTGTTTACCCAGGGCAAGTATGAAGCAGATGGAAGGCACATGTAAGGAAAAGGCTGGCACAACGAGGGAATGACTGGAAGAGAGGAGACAATTTGGTGGACACAGCAGCCATGATTGGCACAAGGTGCAGTTTGCAAATCGGGAGTGCCGTGGAATGGCTGACTAGAGGTGGACGAATGGTAAGATACAGAGAAGGCAAAGCAGTGCACATCGAATAGAAAAGGCAAGAGGTGGTAAAGCTGGGACATAGAAGTGACAATAGGCATGGTGAAAGTAAAGTTGTCACCAAGGTGGAACAGTAAAAAAGGGAAGAGGCAGGTGATGAAGATGGTAAATGGGAAGTTGGGACTCACATGAATTAGACAAATTAGGGTGCTACAGGGGAGGGCTGTGGTGGTTCAAGGAAAGCAATGGGAAAAAGAGAGAGGAAGATGATTTGCTGGGAGTGACAACTGGAGGCACATGGGAGGCATTTATGTACAACTGGAGCAATAGGTGGTGACATAAAAGTAACATGGAAGGTCCAGAGGAGGCAAAATTGAGCACAACTTAGCATAGAGGAGGAAATGAAGCACAGGGGTAGAAAGAGAAAAAAAGCTGTAGGCTGTCACATCCAGTTATATGGTTTTCAGTGCAGCAGCTCGTCATTTCTGTTCTCAGAAAGACAAGTTTTGTAAAAGTTCTGGCCCTTCTGTTGCTTTAAGTGTCGCATTTTCTGTGGATATACTGCAGTCTTTATGGATGCTGAGACAGTATTTCTTTAACAAGAATGACAATCTTTGTGCCATGCAGAGGAAAGCTGGAAGGAATCTCCAGAGATTCAGTGGCCATGGCTGGATGGGAATGGAGTACAGGGGGGATAAGAAGGCATCTAAGTGTTAGTTGAGCATGTGTACCCACCCACAGTCCTGTGCTCCTGAAGCCTCTTCTCTCTGAATCTACTCCTTCCTCTACACAGAGTTAACCTGTCCCCGTTATTTCTGCTGCCTCTGAAACCATAGCTCCAGCTCAGGCAATCTCAAAGCAGCCATTCTCTGATGATCTTGGTAAATGGACCATCTTTGGAAGTGACAGGCTAGGTAACAAAAACAAGACTATCTCATATATTCTCATATCTGACCCAGTGGCCTTTGAAAACGGCCCACATTCCTTCCTCAAGGGTCATGCTGTCCACTCATTCACCAGGATTATAAGGAGAGCACAGGTAGACTGGTCCACTCTTTTGCCCTACAACACATCCTGTCTTTTTTCGCATGCTAGCCAGGCTACCCTGTCTGAGTGCAATGGATGTGAGCTGGATCATTCCTGTGACAGTCATCATGCACGAGTACTCAGTAGCTGATGCACATCTGCAAACAGAGTTCAGCTCTGTTGAGTGTTCAACCAGCCAGCACACCATGAAATGTGACGTGTTCTCTCCAGCACTTTCAGCACTACAGGCTTGCTATTCCCAGATGCTCCACCACCAGTCCTACTTTAACGGGACCAAAGTACCTTAAAATTAAACTTTGCGTGCAGTGTGACATCACTGTTGTCACCTAATACATAGAACAGGCCGACAGCCAGGCCCTGTGTTATTATTACTGAGAATCAGGAATGTCCAAGAGAGAGAATTAAAAAAACTCCCAATCCCGAGTGAGAAGTGCTGATGCACCTACCATCAACCATCAGCATAAATTAAGTACTGCACAGACCTGTAGAAGACCTGTAGCAAGTGAATACATTAGCCTGAACTCTTGGAATGCAACTGCATCACATATTTAACACTTCTGGATGAAGAATTGGCTGCCTGTGCTGTTTTACTTATAGTAGGTAGGCACATTATTGCACACAACCAATCATTCTACTGGCTACATAAAATGGGGTCACACACAACACCAGTGGAGAAAGTGAATGCCAAAGCCAAATATTTTAAAGTCTCCCTGTTCATTTTCTATTATATCACAGATATTAAGCAAGCATGGACTTTAACCCCTTCGATGCTGATGACGAGCTCAGCTCGTCATCAGCCACGGTGGTCGCGTGCGGATGACGAGCTGAGCTCGTCATCTAACGCGGCTTTTAGAAAAAAGCCGCTTAGCGGAAAAATAACCGCCACAGCGATGCGGTTAAAGTCATAATGCTTACAAGGCTCTTGCTGTACGACAGTGAATTTATCAAGAGGATCTCAAAAGGGTTATGTTTCTGTTCAGATTAAACTATTGAAATATAGTGCATGGTGGGTACAAAGGTAAAGATACAAAAATCGCAATGGGTTCAAAGTCAGGCATTAAAATTATCATTGAATCTGAAGAAATGTGATTACATCACCTCTTTGTGAAAGAAAGCAAAAGAATGTGAGAAAAATTATAGGAACACAAGGCGTTTTTTTCTGGAAATCTCTGGTCTGCCATCTTGGAGCCCCACCAAGCTCCATTCCTTAAAGAAGACATTTAAACTACCATGTTTGGGAAAATGTTGTCAACCTGCTGGTGTTGTGGCTTCATGAATATCTTTAGTGAAGGACTTGACCCATCTTTAGTCCCCTGAACCACACCTTCCCCAGATTTAACAATGCATGCTACTCAAGAGGCAACGTAGACTATCTGTAAGTAAGATGGAAAATGTCCATCCAGCCCATTGCTACAAGGTTCCTAATGATGTCAAGTGGTTGGAAAATCAGATGTATTGCAATAAAGATTTGTATCTTCAATTTCATACTCTTTCCCATATCATAGATAACGGCAGAAGCGGCCGGTAGTGGGAGTACCTGCCAGGCGGTGACGTGGGGAGGGAGGGAGAAAACTATGTATTACGGAGGTTTACAGGTAAGTAAACATATAAATAAATAAAACGAATTTCGTTGCGTGCACTGCATCGCATTTGGGGATGTAGTCCACTACCAACTGCGGCTGGATAACAGCATTGAAAATTAATGGGGTTTTTGCAGTACTACATTCTTTTCCTTTCAATCAAATATAACCCCACTCGGTAGTACACTTCGTCACAGGTCACATTACAACTTTGTAGTCCAATCTACAATCCTGTGACCTTTGCCAAGGCACTTTTGGTTGCTTTTGCCTGGAGCCATATTGCTTGTTATTTGAAATCCCAGTAGAAGATAATAATCTCTTAGTTCACCTGGTTCTATAAATACACTGTAAAGAATATGTTTTTGCATTGATGGGTGGCCTTCCTGTGATATTATGCCACTATGGGCTCTGTGAACCGGTGCCATCCAAATATTCCAATCATCTATCTTCCAAAAGAGTTTAAATAATGTTCCAATGTAACAGGCTTGTTTTAATGGTGATAAGGACAAATTTGACAGTCAGGAGATTAAGTTTGACTTTCAGGCAGGTAATCTAGCAAACTTTTTCTGAAGTGTGATTATTTTTGGTCCATTTATAGAGTCCAAAACATTATGGCAAATCAAGACATGCAGAAATGTTCTACATTAATAGGAACCTAGACATGTGACAACTGGGACAGAATGTTTATTAGAGCAAATATCTAGTGTACACCAGAACTCTGATTAAGTGCAAAAGTGTTAGAAATGGTGGTCTCTAGTTGGCAAGGGTTTGCAACTTTGTCCAAGTAGAGACCCTTCTTCCAAGTCAGGGCAAGGGGGCTACACTTCTAAAATAACCCCTGCTCACACCCTAGGTAGCTTGGCATGAGCCGACAGGCTTATCACAGAGGCCGTGTGTAAAGCATTTGTGCAAACATACAGTAATACAGCTAAATACTACAAATGGACACCACACCAGTTTAGAATAAAAGACCAGAAATTGCAGAAATCCACAATACAGTATTTAAAAATAGGCAATTTGCAAGAATAACCTGTTCCTTGAAGTCGGTAGCACCGTCCGGTGCTACAGCGGTGCTGAAAACAGAATCCAACAGTTCCAGTCGAGCACGTCAGTTGTGGCATCGGCAGACTCGTAAACAGTATCTTTGTGTTCCGCCCGCTACGTTGGCATGGGCTAGTCGTGTCAACCTTCACGGTTGCTATGGGAAGTGTAGCGGTATGTGCCCTCAACTCGCGTGCAGGCGGTGGCTTAGTGACAGTCATCCAGCGGCATCAGTGAGACCAGGGTTGCGATGGTGACAGGTCACGGTGCAGGCGACAGAGCCGGTTACTGGGAGCTGGCATTGGTCAGTCCGGACTGCGGTGTGGGACGGGACGCTGCATCGTGCGGCTCACGAGCGGTGCCTCTAAGCCATGATGGGGTCACAGGTGTCAAAATCAGCTGGCAGCGACGGTGTAGGTGAGACCAGGGCGGCGGGGTGAAGTGAGATGGTACAGAGAGCAGTGCCCCCAGGTCACAGTGCAAGCAGAGGCACGGTGGTGGTGGCAGTTGTCGTTCATGAGACCAGGGTTGCAGTGCTGGATGCAGCGGGGCTCTCTGCAGTGACAGAACAGGAGGCAAGCTCTACTTCGGAGATCTTCCTCAAGAAGGGGACACAACACACAGCAAAGTTCTTGTCCTTTCCTTTAGCAGAAACAGCTGCTGCAGGCTAACCAAAGACAGCAAACAGCAAAGGGGCAGTACTTCTCCTTCAGTTTCTCCAGCTCTTCTCCTTGGCAAAGGTTCCTCTTGAATTCCAGAAATGATCAAAAGTTCTAGGGTCTAGGCCATAATATTTATAAAGCATTTTCCTTTGTTCTCTGTGGCAGAAAGGCTCTGGACTCAGTCCTCACCAGTTCTCTCCTCTCTGGTCCATCTTTTCCCCAGCAGGATGTGGAGACAGCATTGTGTAAGGCAGAGCATTTTCATTCTGGTGCAAGAAAATCTCTTCCTGCTACTCTAAATGCAGGCCAGGTCTATTCAGCCCATCCCTGACTCAACCAGGATAGGCAGGACACATCTTGCCCCCCAACCCCCACCCCCAGTGGTTGTCAACAGTGTATGCACATGCCCAGCCCCTGTCACTCCAAGGCCAGACAGTCAATCCACAAAACCAGCAGAGGCACACAGGATGGCTAAGTAAGAAAATACCCACTTTCTAAAAGTGGTAGTTTGAAGGACACAACATAAAAATCATCTTTACTAAAAGATGCATTTTTATATTCTGAGCTCAGACATACCAAACTCCATCTTCTCATATTGCCACAATGAGATGTTATACTTATAAGATGTTACAAGTAAACTCCCATTCTATCCTAGGGGATAGATAGCCTTTCAATAGTGAAAACCAAAATACAATGTATTTCACTTTAAGGACTTGTCACACACATTAGTACATGCCCTACCTTTCATATCCACTGCACCCTGCCCACAGAGGTACCCTGGGCCTACCTTAGGGGTGACTCACATGTAATAAAAGGGAAGGTTAGGGCCAGGCAAGTGGGTGCACTTGCCAAGTCAACATGGCAGTGGAGATTGCATGCAGACTCTCTGGGGGCAGGTCTGAGACCCCTTTGCAAAGCTGTTTGTGTGGGTGGCACAATCAGTGCTGTAGGCCCACTAGCAGGATGTGACTTACAGGACCTAGGCACACAGAGTGCACTGTACTAGGGACTTAGGAGTAAGTCAACTAAGCCAATCATGGAAACATCAATCCATAATCACAATTTACAGAGGGAGCACTTGCACTTTGGCATTGATCAGCAGTGGCAAAGGGCCCAAAGCATCTACACCAGCAAAAACTAAATCCAGCACACAGTAACAATGTAGGAGGCAGAGGCAAAAAGGCAGGGAAAACCACGCCAAGGATGCCAGGTCTAACAAAAAGGAATTGGCATGACTAGTTTCTTTTTTTTTTTTTTTTTTTTTTTGTTGTCCTCATACGCCATTAAAGATATTTTCAGTATTGATTATACCGAGATCTTTATGGGAGCTCTTTCTGCAGACACCCAGTATAAATCTCACGGTGCCACCATGTGAACAGTCAGCTCAGTCTCTCAGTTTACCAGACCCTTAGACTGATCTTCGGGTGAATCATTCTGGAAAAAGGGCTAATCATTGGGCAGAGTTGTTATAGACCATCGAGCCAAATAATGCAGGGAGTCCAAAAATGCTTCCTTCTCTTCCATGCCCTACTATCCAAGCTGAGAGTATGCCTAATTGCCCTAATCCAATTTACATATGTCGGATCAATGGTGCTCACCCACAATTTACATATTTCTCTACGGGCTAAGACAATTAAATAAAAAAATAACTTATTATTATCTCGTGGTACATTCTCATAATTAGAAGGGATTCCAAAAAAAACTTGTTGCGTACTAACCTGTATTTCATACCCAAAAAGGGCTTTCATACCTTCTTGTATTTCAAACCAAAATGCTCTAAGTGTGGGACAGGTCATGAACATATACAGGTCGTCTGCTTTTTCCAGATTGCACTTTGGACAACAGGGAGTAGGCCCCTTCGAAAATTTGGCGAGCCTAGCTGGAGACCAGTATACTCTATGGAGAGAAAACAAGTGATTCCGCTTTAAATTGGCAGGTGAGACCGTAAGATGTAATAAGTCAAAGGATACTTGCCATAAGTTCTGCAAGTCGGCGTCCAGTACTTGATCCCTCCATAGCTGATCTGGGAGGGCGAACTCTCCATCTTCTTCCTCGAGTATTGTCCAATAAAGGACTGATGTTTTAAGTGTTCTAGGTTTCTTCATTAAAGCTCATCCAATACAGTCTTGACACCTTTATCCCCTGTAACAGCCTGGGTCCAGCTTTTAATTTGTAAATACTTGAATTTGGATAGGTTCTTATCTGTAAGGACAGAGATGTCTTCCCAACTCAAAAGGTTCCCTCCAGGCAATAACTGGCCCCATGTTCTGATATTTGCATTCTGCAAAGCGATAGATAGTATATCTTTAGTCCATTCAGGAGAGCCAGGAGAGTCCCATATTGGGGCGAGGGCGGAGTAATATGGAATGTTCAGCTCTCTTCTAGCTCTGGCCCACACATATGCCATATCCCTAAGAACCTTTAATCGCACTTTTTTAAAGTAACGTATGTCTCCAAACTTGAACAAAAATGCATTAGATCCTCCCTCGATCTCGGATAACATATTTTGAAACATAAAATCTGTTTCTGTCTCCCCTAGGGTGTCAAATAACCTTACTCCTGCTTTCAATAATAGGGTCCAGGCATATACTCTCAAATCCGGTGTGCATAATCCACCCTTGCTTTTCTTCCTGCGAAGCTTTTTCCATGAGATCCTTATGCCTTTAGAGGCCCAAATAAAGGAGTTCCATTTAGCTTGAATCTTAGTTAATCTGGCTTCTTTAAAGGTAAGTGGTATGTTCTGGAATATGTATATTAATTTGGGTAGCAGCATCATTATTACTACATTGATTCTTCCAATTAGGGTCAGAGGAAGAAATGACCAGCTTTTTAAGGATTCCGCAATTTCTTTCTCAATTTTTAAAAGATTTTTTTCTGCAAATTGATATATGTCCTGGGTAATTTGAATTCCCAGATATCTAATTTGATGTTTCAAAATTGGAATGGAGTTAGCATGGGTTATATTCCAGCACATACATTCTGATTTAGATTGATTAATCAGATATCCAGAAACTTGGCCAAACTTCTCTGCTGCTTTATATATGAGAGGAATTGATTTAATAGGGTCAGTAGTGTACAACATGAGATCGTCCGCATATAGAACGACTTTTTTCACCCAGTTGTTATATTCAAAGGGTAAAATATCTTGATCTTGTCTAATCTTTTCTGCAAACGATTCCATATATAGATCAAAAAGCAGGGGGGAAAGCGGACACCCCTGTCTTGTTCCTCTCTGAATTTTTATGGGAGAGGATAAGCTTCCATTTATTAGTAATCTAGCTATCGGAGCCTGGTAAAATGCTGCTATTGCCCCACAAAAGTTTCTGCCTAAATTGACTTTTTCTAATACTTTAGCCAAGATTTCCCAGTTGACGCGGTCAAAAGCCTTAGCGGCATCTAATGTAATAACCGCTAGTGGGACTTTATATTGAGAGGCAACATCTATTGCACCCACCAAAGCTTGTGTAAGATCTTGTATCGAACGGCCTCTGACAAAGCCCTTTTGGTCTATTTGCAATAGTTGGCCTGCTACCCCGTTTAGTCTCTCTGCTAATATTTTTGCCATGAGCTTATAGTCCGTATTAAGGAGGGAAATAGGCCTATATGAGTCACACTGGGATGGTCTCTTCATTGGTTTTTTTAAAATAAGGGCCACTATGGCATCATTCCAGGAAACAGGAATTTTGCCTCCTTCCTCATATATAGAGGTAAAAAGCAATTTCAGAACTGGTATTATTACAGGTGCTAGCACTTTATAGATCTCGGAGGGTAGCCCATCAGGGCCTGGAGCCTTACTTTTTTTGGCAGAATCTATTGCCAAAGCTATTTCAGTGGAGCTAATTTCTCTGTTAAGATTGTTGGAGGCCTGATCATCTAAAGCTTTAACCTGATATTGATCTAGCCATGACTGTATTAGTTGCTGTTGTGGCAGGAGATCTTCTCTATATACTTCATCAAAATGATGGTAGAAAGCCTGATCAATATCTGTACTTTTATCTGAGATCACATCCATATTTGGAATCTGTACATCCTTAATAAAGTTCTTCTTGATATCCTTTTTTGTTTTCCAGGCTAAAAGTTTTCCGCTGGCCTCACCATATTCAAAATGTGCTAATGAGTTAGCCTGCCAACGTTTCCTCAGCCTTCCGTCTAATAACTGCTCCAACTGTGATTTACATGTTAACAGATCTTTCTTATTATTCTCTTGATCTGTCAGGCTGGGATCTAGTGCGTCCTGTTCAAGGACTTTAATCCTTGCTTCAATCTGTGAAATTTGTGCCTTGTATGCTGAATATTTTGCAATCTGAAATGCTAGTAGGCGCCCTCTCAAAAAGGCTTTATATGTGTCCCAGACAACCGAGAGTGTAGCTGTACCTAGATTAAAAGTAAAGAACTCGTTTGATTCCTTAAGCAGCTTATCTATTACCTCTTCCTCCAACAGAATACTTCTGTCTATTGTGCATCTCTTAACCAGCTGTGGACCTGTCAATTTTAGAGTTAGAGTGACCGCTGAGTGATCAGAAATATGGGCACCAAGATGTTTTATCTCCACCACTTGCTGACTTAGGTGTTCTGCGATCAAGAAAAAGTCTAACCTAGATTTATGCCGTAATTTCTTATTGTGGAAAGTGAATTCTCTTTTTGTGCCATTTTTTTGTCGCAAGATATCTTTCCATCCAAACTGGATAATCGCATTAGATAGCACAGCTCTAGTTTTAGAATTATGTGAGAACCTTACAGTGGTGGATTTATCTAGCTGTGGATCAAGTACTAAGTTAAAATCTCCTGCAAGAATCACCGGATCCTCATAATCCAAAAGTTCAACAAAGAGGTCTTTAAGAGGAAGGGTATCATCCGAATTAGGACCGTAGTATCCCACAATCGTAAATTTGTACGCATGTTGCTTTATTTTTGCTATAACCCACCTTCCCTTTTTATCAGACTTGGATTGTAACAAAGTTATCTCTGAATTAGATTTGATCAATATAGCCACCCCTTTAGTAGCAGTTAATTGCGAGGTGGTTATCACCTGCTGAATCCATTTTTTTCCCTTAAAAATATCTCTTAATTCTTGTTCGGTAGAGTGGGTCTCTTGTAAAATAAAAATGTTTTCAGGTGCATCCTTTAAATACTGAAGAATTCTCTCTCTTCTATGCTTGACCCGTAACCCATTAACGTTCCACGAAAGAATCTTAAGGTATGATGAATGAGCTACCCTATATTGCATTATTTCTCCTAACAAATGTGTATACAATGGAGCTTTGAATATGGCGATTTGGCCTTTTTTTTTTCCCCCCAGATGCTCCCCACCCAGTGCCCTCCCCTCCCTTCCCCCCCATCCTAGCCCTCCCGTGCTCCCTTGGAGAACCCCCCTCCTTTTTCCTGGCCTGCTTGGGCCATTGATACTCTTCCTCCCGGGTGTCTACTCAATATACATTGAGAGCATTGAAAATATATAGCTGAATTCTAATGATAATTGATGCATAAACTAAGATTTGCAGTACCTTCAATGTTTGTTGTCTTGCTCTCTTAGATTGTCGTCTGTAAGTAATTGCAGGTATTCTTCTGCCTCATCCAACCTTTTTAGGACTTTCATTTTATTTTTATAGATCACTTTCAGTGATGCCGGAAATTTGAGCTGGGCGGTAGCACCAAGTTTTTTAAAGGGTTCTAGCAGCTTACCAAGCTCCCACTGTCTTGACGCTGTAATGGAAGACACATCTGATCTGATCTGATAAGAAAAGCCGTCTATCAGAAGTTTGCTGGTTCTTAATGCGCTGTTAAGGATCTCTTCTTTTGGGGTGTAGGTCAAAAAGTGTACTAGAATCTTCCTAGGCCTGCTCTTGTTTGGATTCTGCCTGAATGGGTCTCTATGAACTCGTTGAATATCTTTTATTATTTCTTCTTCAGATATCTCAAGTTCAATTGTTTGTTTGATCAATCTGGCCACAAAAGCTTCGATATTTCCCCCTTCTGCCCCTTCTGGAACTTTTAACAGGCGCAAATTATTTCGCCTTTGTGCGTTTTCTAAGGACTCCATTTTTTCTTGGAGTCCTTGCTCCTTCAATCTTAGATCCTCAAGCTTTTTAGTATGCTGAGTAGCAAACGTTTTTAGTTCTGCTACTGAGGATTCTAGATCAGTAGTTCTAGCAGCTAAAGCATCGAATTTCTCCGTAATCCCCTGCTGGTTAATTTGTGTTGCTTCAAAACCACTTTTAACCTCATGACTCAGGGCTTTTAGCATTACTATCACCGACTGGTCCATATCTGATATATTTGTAGGAGCTGCAGACAGACTGTCCTCGCTGTTAGGAGTTTCTGCAGGGTCAGAGGCTTCCTCGAGCTCCAGGTCCATCTCTAGCCCCTCCAAAAGTTGGTATTTATTAGTAGTTTCCAAACCGCTTATAGCTACCCCACCTAAGGCCTCTTCCGACAATTTAAGTTCCAGTACTGAAGGCACGGTTTTAAAATATGCCTTCAAGGAAGGAGGTGGTTTAGTCTTTTCAGCTATTTTCTGAGCTTTAGCAGCTTTTTTTCCAGCTTTCTTTAAAGATTTTATCTTGGATTTAGATATAGCTGGAGAGGGGGTGTCTAGAGGGACATTTAGAATAGGTTGCTTTCCCCCCTTGCTTCTAAGGGTATATCCTGAAGCCTGGGAGCCTTGAGTCTCTCTTTCTGACATATGCAAGTCTGGGGCTGATAGAACTATATCCTTGAAAGTCTCACTTGGGCTGTTGCATTGTGGATTTGGTAGTTTTAATTTCAATTTTTAGTTTCAGTCATAGGCATGACTAGTTTCTTGAGTCAATGTCCAATATTATGTATTTTATATAGAGTTATAGATAAGTAATCCCCGGTAACAGGATTGTTTTACATGAAAGCGAATGTTACACCACAGGACACTAGAGGAAAATGCTCCAATTGTCTATGATGTCAATGGAAATACTGAGTTGGAAATCTGTCCATTATTGATACCTGTCCTATCTACCATGTTATGTTTTATATGACCCCAATGAGGGCTCTGACATGAAAGTGGTGTGCGAGGAAGCCATACACAATGTGGATCGATCAGGCTCCTGCACCTTATTTATTTTTAAACTACACGTAGAGTCTTCCCATTCACTTCACTCAGTTGACCAACTCCCTTTCCCTATATTTTTACATCTGGATTAAGACAGCCTCTCTTCTTCCTCTGGTCTTTCCTCAAACTTATTGACAGCATAGACTAGTATAAATGTGTTTTTTCATGTGCTGTAGGTGTGATGGGTAGAATGCATGCCATAATCTTGAGTTTCTCAATCCCATCCTCAGCACCAATGAAATAGTCAGTTGAAGCGCAGAACAGTGAGAAAGCTGGTTATTACCAAGCATGGAAGAGGAGGTGGTTTAGCAGCAGGCAAAACACAGCAACTACCCCAACTATCAATATATAGAATACATATTTGCATTTAAAGAGTTGTACATGCACAGTGTCTAATGTTAAGGTTGCATGCATAAGCAGCTTACATCCAATACTTGCCTTCAACTGGGTTGTAGTCGCCTGGTGGGGAAAAGCAAAGAGAAGTAGGCTAGATGTACAAAGCGTTTTTTTGGTAGCAAATGGACCACTTCACAGAACTGGCCCATTTGCGAATGCAAAAATATTTTTTTAAATGTACAAATCCCTATTTGCGATTCGGTAACATTACCGAATCGTAAATTGTGGTTGTGATTCGGTATTAGTAAGGTACAAGTTTAGGGTTTCCCTTCCTGAATCGCAGTGGTATGTGTGAATGTTTTGCAGCCAAAATGCAGTCACAAAACATTTGCATTTTACCTCCTACTTCAAACAGGTGGTAACTCTTTTGTAACTTTTTTTAAGAGAAGGCAGTGGTTCCATGGACCACTACCTACTCTCGAAAAATGAAATGAAAACTTTTTATCTTTTTTTTTTACGCTTCTTGTTTTCTTTTAAGAACAATGGATTGCCTTTAAAAAAAAATATTGCTTTATTGAAAAGCAATCACAGACATGGTAGTCTGCGGACCCCAGCAGGCAACCATCCCTATGATTTTTGTGATTCCCAATGTGTCACAAACCGAGCCCTGCCTCATTAATATTTATGAGGTAGGCCAATTTGCAACCTACTGGAAATTGCAAAATGTGTAAAGCACACATTTGTACATGGGTGTTTACAATTACCTACATACATCTGGCCTAATGGGCCATCATCCCCCATTCCATTTCTTACTTCAGGTATCAAGAGATTGTCGACAGGACTATACCAATATCTGCTCATCCTCTGCTTCCCTTTTTAGACAGTAAAGACCAAAGTGAAAAGGGGGAAGCAACAGTTTCTGCACTCTGATAAAAGTTGAAGTTGAGTTTAATAGAAATGTTTTATACCTGCTAAACGTTTTCTCATATAGGTCAATTTATTCAACTGAAACTTTGCTTTGAATTCAATAAATGTGCTGTGCATGTGTGTCATGCAAAGGTTGCTTCACTCTATATCAATTTCTGCTACACGTGAAGCCATTCTTCTCAGCCAGTATAACAGAATCTAAATGTAGTACAGATAACTTTGTTGGATTAACAAAATGAGGTGCTCTTTCAAGCTTTTACTTCACTGCCTTCCATCAGCACTTAACCAGTGGCGGCTGGCAGGGATTGGGGTGGCTTGCCGAGGGCAGGTTGTAAAATTTAAAAAATCACTTACCGCTTCAGGCGGCCTCATCTCTCCTCTGCTTCCCTTCCGACGAGTCCCGGAATGGAAGCAGGAAGCATACACAGGCTCCCTGGGCCAATCACGATGCTGCTGTCACCATCAATCAATCAATCAATCATAGCATTTTTAAAGTGCACTACATACCCGTGAGGGTCTCAAGGCGCTGGGGGAGGGGGGAGCTGCTACTGTTCGAAGAGCCAGGTCTTGTGGAGTCTCCTGAAGGTTAGAAGGTCTTCGGTTTGTCGTAGGCGAATGGGGAGGGTGTTCCACGTCTTGGCGGCGAAGTGGAAGAATGATTTACCATCGGTGGTCACTCTTCAGATGCAGGGGGCGAGGGTGTGGTCTGCGGAACTGGCTGGCAGGGGTGTAGAGGCCGAGTTGTCTGTTGAGATACGCTGGTCGGTGTTGTGGAGTGCCTTGTATGCATAGGTGACAAGCTTGAAGGTTATCCTCTTGTTGATGGGGAGCCAGTGCAGGTCTTTCAGGTGGGGTGTTATGTGGCTGCGGCAGGGGATGTCGAGGATCAGGCGTGCGGAGGTGTTCTGGATGCGTTGGAGTCGTGTCAGGAGTTTGTCCGGGGCTCCTGCGTAGAGAGCGTTGCCGTAGTCCAGTCTACTGCTGATGAGGGCCTGGGTGACCGTCCTTCTAGTTTCGGTGGGGATCCACTTGAAGATCCTGTGAAGCATGAGGGGGAGATGGCGTTGACCTGCTTTGTCATGGAGGGTGTGGGGTCGAGGATGACCCCTAGATTTTGTGCAGGGTTGGTTGGTTGGTGTAGGGGGTGCTCCTAGTGCCGTTGGCCACCAGGAGTCGTCCCAGGCCGAGGGGATGGAGCGGAATATGAGGACCTCTGTCTTGTCTGAGTTCAGCTTCAGTCGGCTGTCCCTCATCCAGTCGGCAACAGCCTTCGTTCCTTCATGCAGGTTGATTTTGGTGGTGGGGGGGTCCTTGGTGAGCGAGAGGATATTCTGGGTGTCGTCGGCGTAGGAGATGATTTTTAGATCGTGCTGTCGGGCGACGTGGGCAAATGGTGCCATGTAGACGTTGAACAGTGTTGGGCTGAGAGATGAGCCTTGGGGTACGCCGCAGATGATCTCGGTGGCTTTGGAGCGGAAGGGGAGGAGGTAGGTGCTCTTGGTTCTCCCAGAGAGGAAGGAGGTGGTCCAGTCCAGGGCCTTCTCTTGGATTCCGGTGTTGTGGAGGCGTGCTCTTAGTGTGCGGTGGCAGACTTTGTCGAAAGCGGCTGACAGGTCCAGGAGGATGAGGGCCGCGGTTTCTCCATTGTCGAGCATGATCCTGATGTCGTCGGTGGCGGCGATGAGGGCATTTTTTGTGCTGTGATTGCTGCGGAACCCGCACTGGGATGGGTCTAGGATGTTGTTTTCTTCGAGGAAACTGGTTAGTTGTTTGTTGACAGCCTTTTTCGCTGACCTTCGTCCGGAACGGGAGCAGGGAGATGGTTAAGAAGTTCTTGAGGTCCTTGGGGTCCACCTTGGGTTTCTTTAGTAGGGCCTTGATCTCTGCTTGCTTCCAGCTCCTCGGGAAGGTCGCTGTCTCGAAGGAGATGTTGATGGTTTTCCGGAGGTGGGGTGCAATGGTGCTGCTGGCTTTGTTGAAGATGTGGTGTGGGCTGTTGTTCCAGGCGAGCAGGCGGTAGGTGCGGGTGGTGGTCGTGGGAGCCGAGGTGTTGGATGTTGCTGAGGTGGTGACGGTGTCAAGGCTGTTGTGGATGTCTGCGATCTTGCAATGGATCTTGCAATGGAAGAAGCTGACCAGCGAGTCACATAGGTCTTGTGCTGGTGGGATGTTGTTGGTGTTGGAGCTGGGGTTGGAGAGTTCTTTCACGATGCTGAAGAGCTCTTTGCTGTTGTGTACGTTGTTGTCTAGGCGGTCCTTTTGGCGGATATGATGAGTTGGTGGTGTTGGCGGGTGGCGTTCCTGTGGGCTGTGTAGTTTCCGGTGTTTTTTTGCGGGTCCAGTTTTTCTCTAGTTTATGGCAGGCTCGCTTGGAGGCCTGCAGGTCTTCAGGGAACCAGCTGGCTCTCTTGCTGGTGTGGGTGTTTGCGGGCTTCTTGAGCGTGGCGAGGGTTTTGACGCAGTCGTTGATCCATTGTCTGAGGCTGCCAGCTGCGGCGTCAGGGTTGGTCTGGTCTGCGGGTGGGCTCTGGGCGAGGGTGGCGGTTAGCTGGTCCTCTGTGATCTTGCCCCAGCTGCGGAGAGGCATCTGCTGGGTGTGGTAGTGTATGGTGGGTTTCCGGAAGGTGAAGTGGATGCAGCGGTGGTCGGTCCAGTGGAGTTTGGTGGTTCTGTCGAAGAAGATGTGGGTGCTCGCAGAGAAGATGTGATCAAGCGTGTGGCTGGCAGAGTGTGTTGGTGCTGTAGTGAGTTGTCTGAGTCCGAGGTTGCCGAGGTTGTCGATCAGGGTGGAGAAGTTGGTGTGGTTGTTGTTCTCGAGGTGGAAGTTCAGGTCCCCGAGGAGGATGTAGTCCGTAGAGGCGAGGGTGTGTGTGCTGACGAGGTCGGTGATGGAGTCGCTGAACTCCGGTCGGGGTCCGGGGGGTCTGTAGATGAGGGTGCCTCTGAGGTGGTGCTGGGATTGGTGTGGATCTGGAAGTGCAGGTGTTCAGAGGAGCTGAGGGTGTCGTCGGTGTTTGTCGAGACTTTGAGAGTGTTCCTGTGGTCAATTCCTCCTCCTGTCCCGTTGGTGCAGTCTTTGCGGGTGATCTTGTAGCCTTCCGGGATGGCTATGGCGATGTCAGGTGCCGAGAAGGGGGTGAGCCAGATCTCCATCAGGAAGGCGACATCTGGGGCGTTGGTGTCGAGTAGGTCCCAGAGTTCGACGGCGTGTTTGCGGGTGGAGCGGGTGCTGAGCAGGATGCATCTGAGGAAGTTGGGTTCTTCTGTGGGTGGGTTGGTGGGCTGGATGCTGGTGAAGTTGCAGTTCCGGCAGGAGAAGGGTCCTTGGGTGCGTTTCGGGATGGCCAGGCAGCAGGTGCATGATCGTTTGGTGTTGAGTGCGTGGAGGGTACTAGAGCCGTAGCGGAGGTGGGCATCGTGGCATTCGCGGGGGCCATGGGTCTTGGCGCTGGGCACGGTCCAGGCACGGATGGGCGCAGACGGGCTTGCCTTTAGCGCGGCCGCTGCGCGCGACCTCAATATAAGAGGTTAAGGGAGGGAAGAGCAGCTGGGAGGTGGGAGCGGGGTGGTGAATGGGCGCTGGGGGTGGGGCCGCAAGGGAAGGTAGCGGCAGGAAAAAGAAACGGCAGGAGCGGGCACAGCGGATCACAGGACAAAGGGGAGAAAGAAAACACAGAATGAACACAGAATGAAGAACCATGACAGCAGCGTCGTGATTGATCTGAGCACCGTGGTTCGGCACTCAGATTGAGAGTATGAGCCAGTGTATGTTCTCCACCCAGGCTGTAATAAAGCCTGGGGGAGAACATGCAAATGGCGCATGCCTGTTTGGGAGGCCCTAGATGGCCGGCCAAACCATCATGCATACTTAGAAAGTGCCCCATCCACTTCTCCCCCTGCTCTATGAACAGCATATCCCCTCCCTGCAACACTGCCTCAACATGGAAAAATAAAATTATAATAACATTGTATTATTATCATTTTATTTTTCCTTTTTTTGCACTCCTGAAAGAAGTGGTGCAATGCTCCTTACTGGAGGAGGCTCCCATGTACTTAATTGAACCGGCTTTAGTTAATTAAAGTATACAGTCTAAGTAAGTATTACTTTAATTCATCACCAACATCTAAAATAAAATGAAATATGCTCCCTAAATTGTCTACAAAGCTTTCGTCACAATTTGTGTTTCCAGAATGCAAAACTAACAGTAGCAGAAACAAACAAATAAAAGAACAGCATATTAGCCAAGTGTTATTGTCTTCTACTGATGTACCAGCAGCTGAGAACGTGATTCTGACTGTTAATTGCTCGCCCCATAATTATAGGCTGAGTCCAATGTGAGGGCACATTATGAGGGAAAATGGCACTTAGAATAGGGAGGTTTGGGGCTGTTGTCACACACCTAGTTTACAGAGAGACGTTCCAGTCACCCCCTTCTTCTATGCCCTTGCTTCAGACTTTTACAGAACATCAAACGCAGGCAAACAACAGTATGTGTGTCTTTATTCCATAATAAAGGCTAATGGCAGAAAACGCAAACAGTTGATACACCACCCTCCTTGCAACTTGTACATACAGCTATATCTTCACCTGATGGCATCATAACCCTTGATTATGGTTTTCTGCACCTCCAAAAACATTAGAAGTGCATAAAACAAAAGCTAATGGACGATACTGACTTACGTGCGAGAAGTAGGTGTACTCAAACTTCTCCCAAGACAACAAAAATCATTTTCATGCCTTTTAGTGTTAGGATGTCAGGATTGCCTTCTTTGTGTAGTTAAATCCTGCCCTGTAATCGCACACCAAGCAGGCAAAATGCCCATGCTACTCGAAAACACTCCTTCTGTATGCGTGATCGAAATATAACAAAGCTCAATGCCTGGAGCAAGACCAAAAACTCGTTTACAATATCCTCTTCAACAATTTGAGCTCTTCGGCACATATGTACTTTCCTTGGTCTGTACAAACACTGTGATATTAAAAGAGGCCAGCAGGAAGCAACACAGATATTCAGCACGCTGAAGTGTACTAAGCGGGCGAACACATTCTCTTCATGTTCTGTATGTTGGTAGATCCACAAAATCAAAAGATTACATCTGTTCATCGTTGTAAGGCTATTTTAACTTGCCGAAACAAATCCTATGTGGAACTGAGTTCATTTAACTGAACAAATATTGTTATGTAGAGCAATGTATTGCAATTGAATGATTGAAAGGCATCTGTTTTCCTAAAATACGTGTAATTGTTCGCTACTGATAGTTTATAAGTTATATAAACATTGACATTTACTTCAGAGAAGTAATTCAGATAGACAGCTTTTTTTGTGTTTTAATGGGTGGTGCTATTATTGTTTCTTGGGGTTGTTTTCAACACAACTACCAATGTCAAGGTGTTCTATTTTCTTCTATACATAATGTTAACAGTCTACAATATGACAATAGGGACATCATATTCCTATCAAGATTTTCCTTTTAGAGCATTGGCATCTAATAGCTGTGGGATGCTGTAGTGTGCCATGCATGTGCTAACTCAGGGCGTTGACGCGGACCCTCCGCCACTATGAAAGACAGTGACAAAAAAACTACGAGCCACAGACACTTCTGGAATATAGGTCCAAACTAATCAGCTACAAAAAAAGCCATCCTTAAAAGGAAGGCCGAATTCTATGAATCCAGGATCCTGGCCGCCGACAATAAACAAAAAGAAATTTTATAATTTTAAAAGAGCTCAGCCAAAAGCAAATGCAAGAAGCCCCTACCAGTCGGGAACTATGTAATAAGTTCCTGAATTTTTTTCAGATAAAGTCAAGGATATCTTAATTAACATTCATAAAACTCCTACCAATCTACAGATCCTGGTAAGGGCAAAATCACACAAGAATATAATGGAATCTATCGCCATCTTCCCTAGTCAAGTCAAGTCAAATATCTTTATTCGATTGTTTGCATTTAACAATCATAAAAGTACATTTCATAGCATAAACATTTGACACAGATATCATTATAAAAAGGGTATTTCCAGAAAGCAAAGGACACAAGCGAAATATCTAGTTAAAAATATAAATATACAATTTAGATAAAAAGATATAACTATCAGTAGCATAATTAATTAACCTTCCATACTTTTTCTAAACTTGAGTGCTAATTTTAAAAAGCGGCCCCCCTCCCACTCAAAAAAATAATAAATTAAAGGTGGGGCCCGGGAATCGGATCCACGGGGCCAATAGAGGCCTTAGGAGGAGGCCCATGCAGTCACCCTTCCTATAAAAAAACTATATATTTGGCCACGCCGCGGGGGACCCACAGGAGGGGGGTCCACGTGGCCCCCTTCCTGTTCCTTTTTTTTTTTTTTTTATAAAGAATATGCCCCTGGGTGATGGAGTCCCTAGGGACCAAAAAAGGTGAAAGAAGGGGGGCCACACAGCCCCCCTTCTTAAATAAATAAATAAATGACCGAGATTGTGGCAGAGGCCCTGGTCCCTTCTGCAAACACCATCTGTGGCGCATTTTAAATTGGGGAATGAATTCCCCTTTAATACTGGGGGTCCCTGGGGGCCAACTAGCCCACCAGGCACCTCCAGTAAGCGCCATAGGGCAGTGTTGCAGAGAGGTGGTCCAGGTCCTTATAAAATATATGGGGTGGGAGGATGTGAGGCCCCCTTCCTGAACCATCACAGCCCCTTGGGAGCCATCTTCAGGGCCGAAATGATTGAATATGGGGAGGGGAGACGTGCGTCCCCCTCCCCGAGCCACCTTAGATCCCAGGGAGCCCACCTGCAGGGCTAAAATTATTTAATATGGGAAGGGGCTGTGAAACCCAACCTCTCTGACCCATCACCAGCCCCTGGACCTGGAGCTCACCTCCAGGGCCGGATTTATTGAATACGAGGAGGGGACGTGCGCCCCCACTCCGTTAGCCATCATATGCCAGTTGGTGCCAACCCCAGCATCGAAATTTATCAGAAAGGGTGAGGGTGCCAAACACCCCCCATTCTGAGCAATTAATATCCACGGGGACCCCATCCCTCAGGGCTGGCTCACTAACTATGTCCCAGTGAGCCACTCTCAGGACATAGCGGTTTCCCTGCTCACACAGGCACGGGCAGAGGAAAACTGTATTTACTCCCACTTGGCAGGAGCATTTTTTCATCTCCCACTGTGAAAATGCTCCAAGTCAGCTTAGAGTTTGCCTGCCAGTACTGATGCAGGCAGGGAAACAGGTCAAAATATTGTCCCCACCCAGAGGAAGTAGCATAAGTAACTGCTCCCTGCCAGCGGGAGCAATTCCTGCTCCCGCTGCATTTGGGGAGCCAGCTGGGGCATGTGGCCCTAGAGCTCCCCGCTGCCCCAACAATGTATGGTGAGGGCCGTGGATGGGCACCTGGGCACCCACTGATAATAATGCGGGCCCTTGGAGATGGGGTACCCGGGCTGGAAAAAGGCTCAAAGAGGGTGGGCAAACAGCCCCCTCCCCTTATTTTAAGTAGTGGCCCTTGAGGCTAGGGGCTGGGGTCTGTGGAGCCTATCAAGGCTCAGTAAGGAGACAATGTAGCCCGCTCCGCTTTCATTGAAAAAAAAGTCCATGTGGGAGGGGGTCCCCAAGGCATAACAAAGCTAGGGGAGGGGGCACAAGCCTCCTGTCCTTAAATTTAAAAAAAACGCTACCCTGGGGAATGGGGCTCTCAGGACCTAACAAGGCTCAGGGAGGAGGGCCACATTGCCCCAGTCCCCTTTAATTAAAAAAAACTGCCATGTGGGATGAGGTCCTCGGGGCCTAAAAAGGCTCAGGAGGGGGACATGCGGCTCCCACCCTTTAATAAGTAAATGCCTTGTGCACTGGGGTTCCAGGGTCCAAAGAGACTCAGTAAGGTAGGGTTGTGCAGCCCCCACCCACGTTTTTGTTTGTTTTCGCCCCAGGGGTGGGCTCCCTGGGGCCTATAATGGGTTGAGGGGGAGGGCCAGTCAATTTCCTGCAGTGGATATCGACAGTTAACCCATATATGCTGCATTTGAAATTTATGTGTAATTGCATGGTGCTCCTTATGTCAAATTAAACATTTTCTCCTATTTATGTGTAGCATATGCACACTCTTGTACAGCACTAGAACTCCTCAGTGCCTGGTTCTTACTGGTAAAAATTTTTTTCCAAAAGAGTTAAATAAAATATAGGTCTAATGCAAATGTAAAAGAGACGATTGCTACCTACTGAACGAGCGTATTTATTGTTTTTCTGCAGAAATTAAAAATAAGTGGATATTTTGCCATCATTAATGACAAATCTTTCGGTACATTACATATCAGTGGTAACCTTGACAGCTCTAACTTTTTAAACACAACTGGAGACAAAACCGAGCGCTTAGTGCAACATTGTTTCACACACAAAGTCAATCACGTCAAGAAGGCCAAAGCAGATGCAACAAAAGAGGCTGTCCTGCATGACTTCTGTGTTTAGTAAGGAAAAACAAGCAACTCGAGTAACAAACTGATTCAATTATATTGTTCATGAAACAGGAGAAAGTATGCATTGTCGGGAAGTCAATTTCTAATACCAGGAAGTAAACATAATATTTTCTGTCTTTTTTTCCCCTGTAGTCCACAAAGGAAACCCAGCAAACACCTGGCCCTAATGTGAGTATTATGAGTGCAAATAACAGATATAAAAGTATTGCGAGATCCACCGCTTTTGAAGTGCTAAATTCGCTTGAATGATGGATTGCATGGCAAAGACATTGTTGTCTGCAAATAGTTCATTGAGATCTTCTTAACATCACAAAATTTCAGAAACCATGGGGTAGATTTACAAGCCCCTTGCGCCACGTTTACGCCGCCTTGCGTGACGCAACAGCGGTGTAAACGTGGCGCATCTCTGCGAGGCATTTACAACGTGACAGATCTAGGGAGATGCGTCACGTTATAAAGCCCAGCGCCACAATGGGGGCGTTTGCACGCAGGGTGGGCGTTCCGGCTCCTGTGCGACTCGCAAAAGTGCCTGCGTGAAATCTACAAGATTTCACGCAAGCACTTCCGCGACGCTGCTACGTCAATTCCTTACGCCTGCTTGAAGCAGGCGTAAGGACTGATGCAGCATGTTAAATATTGGGCAGCCCTGAGCATTGCTGGAGTTGCGTCGCGCTTGCGACGCGACTCCAGCGATGCGCCGCTCTTATGTCACGAGATGCATCATGCATCTGCCTACCCTTGCGCCACGGCGCACCGCATTGTAAATGCGGCGCATCTGCCGTGACGCAAGGGTAGTTTTGCGTGACGCATTTGTTCTGGCGTATCTCTGCTGATATGCAGAGATGCGCCAGAACTCGTAAATATGCCCCCTTGGATTTATAGCAGACTACCAGGGTCAACAAAGCCAGTCTGTTAGAAGGCAATAAACCCAAGTTAAAAGGAGACAATAAGATCTCACTAATGAAGATACCTGAGACTGAATGCTGGCCAGGCGTTTTTATGAGGTGGATGCAGGTAAATAATTACTACCCGCTAATAGGAGTGGGTCTTACATACACCATCCTTCCCTAAATCTCATCATTGGTGTCTGTAGAACTCTCTTTGGTGTAGTTAGGTTGAGTGGAAAGTTTGTTTAGCGTCTCTGTAACTGTGCTTGTGTGTGTACTTCCTAAATGAGGAATGACACTGGTGTCCAACTTTAAAATGTTAGACAAATGTATTGCTCTTTAATAAGTGAATATTGCCACTTATTGCAAAGGTCCTCACATGAATACCCAGTTTTGCAAGGTATTCCTCTCCCATTCACTCCCCTTCAACGCACATCTTCATATATTATGTGATCAGGGCGCTGGGCAGGTTGAAGAACACAGATAATTATTTGAATAGATGAGTGTTTAGCAACTTCTTAAACAGATGTAGTTGCGTTCATCCAAGACCACCATGGTGTGAATTGGATATGTAGCGAGCAGTGGTGGTTATGTATCCAGTCAGAGTAGGACAAATAATTATTATACAACCCATTGATGATTGAAAACTTGGCTTTATTAGAATTCATCTTTACAGTATTTTTGTTTAAACATATCAGATTCAATCCAAAACATATCAGACTCAATTCAGTTCACAATCCCAAACAAGCAGGTTGCTATTTCCAGGTGGGCAAGATCTAAAGATCTTGTGGGTCTTTTCATGGAACTGTTAGTCCTCATTCTCTAAAGCAAGTAATTTGGTCAGAAATGCACACGGTTCACAGCAGCAGTTCTCCCACTATTCCGCTAATAGATTCAGGAATTATTCTCAGCATAGCAAACAAAGAGTCTTCCACTACTTTTGGCTACAAACTTGATTTGAATGGCACTGGGTTAAAAATGGGCTTTAAAAGTATTTTAGAAAATCATTAAAAACGATCATTAATATATTCTACAGAATGGCCCATTGCCTCTTTTTCTACAGTATGAGTTATTCTTTTTGACGTCCAGATGAATTCTTCAATGGTCACTTGCAGACCAAAATCCAACAGTTTAGATGGATTTCCATGGGGAGAGAGCTCCTTTTTGATCTCTAACTCCACCAGTGTTTCTCCAATTTACTCTAGTCCACGTCAAGGATATTCCAGCAGAGCACCTTCTGGTATTCCACCATTAGAATGTCATACCATACAGAGCTGAGTAACCAGAATGCCCGAGTAGTAAGCATCCTAAATCCTAAACAATTTGCTTCCAATGGCTGGGCAAACAGTGCAGTCCAGCTCCTTCCACCCATTACTCATTCAGAGAAATTCCGTCTGGCAAATCCGTTAGCTATACATCTGGGCTTATGCATTTCACTGTAGTCATGTTTAGGTGGGGATACAAATGAGATTCTGTTCCACTTACTGTAACTGCAACATATGTCGCTGCTTTTGATTAACCTGATCTGAATACAGTAATTGTATCATGTCTGACATTTTTAGCTTACACAACTTATTCTTTATCATAATTTTCATGGACAACAGATCTTAGGCCACAAACGTGGTCTAAAAGTCTGACTTTTGAACCCAAAAAATTGGGGAACAGGCAGCTGGCATTTATCAAGCAGCAAAGAAAAACTAAAATGTGCAACTAGTTTGCTGCTAAGCACGAGACGCTGTCAAAAACATCTACTGACTTTCATGCAGCTTCATTAGCTCAAAGTTGATCATCAAAACCACTTCAAGCTATTTGTATTTCCCAATGAACCTCTTGAAAGCATTTCCCTGACTTTGCTAGCCTGAAGTGCCCTTGGTACCACACAAACCACCATGTACATCTCGGAGATAATTATGTGCCCAAAGTTTTGTGGATCTGCATAAGGAAAAGTTGGACACTCATTAGCCAACCTTTCATCAAAGCATAAAGCCAAATTCTTAAAAATTTCCATACCATTCAAAATCATCTTAAATTCAAACGAGGCCTAAAGTCACAGCCATTCCCAAAGTGGTAGGTCTCCCATTCCTGCACTTTCCCCCCTCTCATCATTTAGTGCCATGAAACTTTGATGGAGAATGTATACTCTAAAAACGTTTTAGCATTTCATACCTGCAGGCATTTCATAGGCAAAGTAAAAATCAATTTGCATAAATGCAATTTTCTCTCCTCTTGTTAAAAAGAAAATGTGCAACAATATAATCATGAATCCGTAATAAGCTCCTGTGCATTTCATGGTTGATTCTTTCGTGGTTGGAATGTTTGATGATCGTGCTCACAAAGAGGCCTGGGTGATTAGTTGAAAAAAAAGTGACCCACAATTCTTCACATCAGCATCCTTGCACATTTCAGGTTATGTAAGGCTTAAGCTCAGATTTTTGACTGTAGGTCATCAAAAAGCTACAGGGGTAGAAATGGCTGCGCGGATGAAAAAGTAGCGCATGTTAGCCACTAGTTATGCTAGATTGGGGTTGAGAACAGAATGAGCAAAGGTTTTAAGGGCAAACACGGCAGCTGTGCCCAAGTAATGCAGCAGTAAAGGTAAAACAGTCTGGTATTGCAATGTTCTGGCAGCAGAGATATTGTGCAATATGCAGGTCACATGTTTCAATTCTAATAAACATGGTACATTTCACGTGGGGTGTGTGGGGGGTTGTGTGTGCTTGTACTTATGTTATCAACGGTTCGCTTAAATGCCATCTTATTAAAGTAGCTCATTCGGGTCATCTATGTGTTGCCGACATCTGCTGCTTGCTATCTGTGGGTAACATGCAGGTCACAAGTTGAAATCCAGACAGCAAAGCCTTCCTCATTTTTAAGTCATTTCCTCTTGCACCTTTCAAAAATTCTTATCAAACCCCACATGAAATTTACATGTTTTCCTGTCCAAAGCTCCCGGAGCTGGGGTGATCTAATGAATTGATGCTTACTAAAACTTTGACCAACCGGAACTGCCCCAAATTCGGTAACCTGACCTTCTGAAATGTTCGGAAAACTCAAGAAGGAATGAAAATTTGAGCAGTTTGAAGTTCTGTAGAACAATTTCGCAGACACCACCTCACACCCAACTGGAACCACACTTACCACAGTGTAAAGACATGTATGCTGAAGTCATTACGGTCTATACAAATATGTACGTACCTACAAAAACATGTCATAAAATGTTTCGGTCTACTTGAAGACCCATATGTACTGGGACAGACTCCTGCATTTAATATAGGAGCAACTTTTTAGATTTGCATACCAGGTATTCATTGACTTTTACTCGGGTGTCAAAAATATTCAGTCATGGATCTGTTTTATTTCAGGTTGTACCAGAGCCAACTGTGGTGACTGTTACTGTCAAATCAGAAAAGCCATCACCTGCCCAGACAGCAAAGCAAGACACTAAAACCTCAGAACCTGCAGGGCAACAGCAGCAACAGCTCAGCAAATCACCCGAGGTCCAGAAGGAGGATGCAAAGGACAAAGCAGGGAAGGAATCCACGCCACGAACAAGGCTATTTTGGAAAAAGGTCTGCCTTCTTTATTATTCATTTGCAGATACAAGTTAAATATTACTTGGTCATATGATTACGTTGAATTGCGAAAGCACAACAGCAAATGATCCACTGGTGCACACATGTAAAGTTGGAGAATACGAGAGCAACTATGAGTGCAGAGATTTCTTCAAAATGTCGGGAAAGCAATTAAGTTAAAAGGAATACTAAACTTGTAAGACTGACGTGATTTATTTTGCCTTATACCGTTAAGCTCTGTTAACATCGCAGACGCCCCAGTCAGTTTGCTGGGAAATCACCACTTTCCCTACTGTTCAGTCAGTGCCTCTTGTTTTCAGATAAAAAAAACAGAAGGCATATTTCCAATAAGCATGGGTGAATTTTGCGAATTTAATTCGCGAATTTGCGGATTTGCGAATTCGTGGTCTGCGAAATTCGCGAATTTGTGCAAATTTGCAGATTTTTTAAATTTTCTCTGCCCCACTCGTGTTTGTGCCCTTTTGCCCTCTGCCCCACTCGTTTTTGTGCTCTTCTGCCCTGTGCCCAACTCGTTTTTGTGGTCTTCTGCCCTCTGCCCCACTCGTTTTTGTGCTCTTCTGCCCTCTGCCCAACTCGTTTTTGTGGTCTTCTGCTCTCTGCCCCACTCGTTTCTGCCCTCTGTCCCACTCGTTTTTGTGCTCTTCTACCCTCTGCCCCACTCGTTTTTGTCCCCTTTTGCCCTCTGCCCCACTCGTTTCTGTGCCCTTCTGCCCTCTGCCCCACTCGTTTTTTGTCCCCTTCTGCCCTCTGTCCCACTTTGTGCCCTTCTGCCCTCAGCCCCACTTAGAATGGCGCCGGCAAGCTGCCAGCGCCATTCTAAAATAGCTACAAAGTCAGCTTCAACAGGAAGCACTAAATAGATAAAGTAAAGCAGGTGCTCGAGTTGAAGATCAAATTAAGTTACACAATCATTAATCACCCCAAATTTGGGGTGATTAATGATTGTGTAACTTAATTTGAGCTTCAACTCGAGCACCTGCTTTACTTTATCTATTAGTGCTTCCTGTTGAAGCTGACTTTTGTAACTATTATAGAATGGCTCTGGCAGCTTGCCGGCGCCATTCTAAAATAGTTACAAAAGTCAGCTTCAACTTTTGACCCAATCCGTTCCGCTCGCGGATTTTGCGGGAAATTCGCGAATCTCGCGGATTGCGAATTTGCCAAAAATTTGCAAAATCCGTGAGCGGAACGGATTTTCCGCCCATGCTTAATTTCCAAGCCCCTATTGCTACGGGAACATCACTTTTTTCGACATTTCTGTGGCGATAGGGGATTCGCTTCATTAACAAGACAGCGTTAAGCCACTTAACGGGGCTTAACGCTGCCTTGTAAATAAGGCCCCTTTTCACGCTATGCTTAGTGTGAAAGGGCAGGGCAATGGGAGTTGCTGTGGGTGTTCCTACTGCATCACCCATTGATTCTGATGCTGCCTCCTATTTACAAGGGAGGCGTCAATGGGAGGCAGTGCCAGAATTAAGACAAGGGGAAACCTGATCTTACCCTGGCACAATGAGGAGAATTGTTTTATTTCTCCTCGTTTTAGCTATGTTCATGTGTGCTGCATTGTGCAGTACACATGAAAACAGCAAAAGGTGAATGATTGTTTATGTAAAGGAAGGTCCCCGTTCCTGCACATAAACAATCATTTTTAGTTCAAGCATCAGCAGTGACATGTTGTATCTCTCTGTGTGGCTTTGGCAAATCCACCCATTGCTATTGGCTGTTAGCTGCATCATTCAGAAATACTTGTTTCTTATTGGTCTATTTTGAGACAATTGTCCCTTCTTTGTGTGGCTCCTTCCTCCCATGGTGATTTCACTAATGGTTTCATTTGGTTGTCCGGCAGGAGGAGGCCCTTCCTGGTTTTGTTTAAAGTACTTCTGCTGAGTCACTCCTCGCTACTCCCTCAGCCAGGGTGCTTGGATCGGCAGCCTGTTTTATTTATTTAAGCTGTTTGAGGATACGGAGCGTCCACATTATTTTTCAATTACAATGTCAATTTATTTTTACTATTATAAAGCCCCCATGCCACGCTTTCACTTAAATATGTGCCCCTTCCTCGGCTGCATGGACAACGCACGAAGCGGGCGCAGTGTTAATTAAATAAATCTGCAGGTGCCATTGTTCCCCCTCCCTCCCTCCTCCATCAAGGTTTGCACGGCGGGCGAGGTGTGCAGTCTTTTTTCCCATTTGTACCACCGGAGCTCTTGGACAACTAACGACATTGGCCGGAGAACAACACACATTGGTAACCGTAGGCTCTTTCATAGCGCCTGAGATGAGTCTGGAGGGACTTGAGAACATGGCTCGGCGTAGCCATGTGATGCTTGTTAATGGTTTCGGGCATTCCAGTGCCCTCCTCACGCATGATTTTTGGAGAAATGTAGGTGAATGGAGTAATACCACTTTTGTCCAGCAGAGAGAGGCCACAATACCATGCATAGAAATGCAGCTGCGATAGCAAGGGCTGTGATGGAGCCTCAGAAACACCACTTTGTGGCACCATCGAGAGTTGCTTAATTTACAGAGATCGGAATATGTTGCCTCCCATTGTAGCAGCCATCACTCTGAAACCCATAGGAATAAATACATTATATAATTAATCGGCGAAGGTTTCCGCAGTTTTTTAAGCGTCACTGCACCAGGTGGGTTGCAGCGCTTGCAGAGATTAATGTTTGGTCTTTAACTTTGATCGGGGGATTGTGTGTGGGGGGAACTTACACCCAGATTCATCATTGTCCCGATTTGCGAGTCCTTAATAGCGAATATTAAGGAATCGCTATTAAGGACTTGCAAATTGGGATTCATGTAGAATTCGAAAAATAAATTGTGATTCCTACAGCCTCCTTATTTGCGATTAGCAAATTGCTAATCGCAAATAAGGATGTGATTTCAAGGGTGCCAGGGGTGTCCAAAGGACACCCTGTAGCACCCCTGAAATGTCAATGTAGACTGATGTTGCGCACACACATGTCCAAAGGACATGTGTGTGTGTAACATACCCCTTAGAAAAATGCACTAATGTGCATTTTTCTAAGTTTTAGCTATTTACCACGAAGTCAGACTTCGCGGTAAATAGCGGTGAAAAATAGCGAATTCGCAATTTTTCAAAGGTTCATGAATAGCATTTAATGATTCTCTAATTGAGATTCCTTACATGCGATCGCAATTTGAGAAATTGCAATTATTTGCGATTTTTCAAATTGCGAGTTCATGACCCATTGATGAATTCCAAATGCCATTTTTGCGGGCGCAAATGGCCGAATTTTGCGATTCACACCGTTTGCGCTCGCAAAAATGCTTGATGAATCTAGCTGAAAGCCCTGTTGGTAGCTGGGAAGGTTTTGGGGGACATGATCCTGGATTCTCATATGTTGGCCTGCTCCTTAAGGTTTTAGACGCACAATGTAATGCTTGCAGGGCGTTGGACCCGGAGCCCTGGGCTCCAAGTGCATGTGCAGTTTTTCATGGCTTCCTTGTTCACTGTGTCCTGCTTTTTTCTTGTAATTCTGGGACTTGTAGTCCAAGTTTTCTTAATCCTGTATTGGGCTAACTAGTCATGCATGAACCAGGGAAACCTTCCAGCTATAAATTCTACATGTTCAATCTTTAGTTAACTGCCTCTAAGGAAAGGGGCGTGGCAGTCATTAAAGTAAGAGCGCGGCATGGGGTGCTTTTACAAAAGAAAGGGAAAAAAAGCATTTGTTTGACAACTTAACAAACAAATGCTTTTTTTGTGTAAAAGCTCCCCATACCGAGCTTACAGTTTAATGGTGGCCACGCCCCTTTCTTTACACAGGGCTTGTCTAAAGAAAGGGGCGCGGTCAATATTAAAGTTAAAGCGCCGCATGGGCATTTTTACAAATTAGAATTTGCACTGCAATAGGTGTCGCATTTATGGAACTCGCATAAATGCGACACCTATTGCATTGTAAATGTTTGTTTAAAAATGCCGTTTTGCAGCTTCTGTGTGTGCTGCATTAGGCAGCACACATAGAAGTTACAAAACACATTTCAAGATTATTTATGTGCAGGAAGGGGGACCTTCCTGTACATAAATAATCTTCACCTGCACTCAGACACCCTTGCACTATGGAGCAAGAGCGCCTGCATTGGCTCTAAGCTGCTAAACTTAGTGCCAGCACAGGGGAATATGGCCGAGATACCCGCCACCCCCTCTCAACACAATCCCCAAGAATTGGGAAACCGGAAACAGTTCTTGAACTTTTGGAAGGCGGGAAGGGAGTCACCCTTCCCGGCCGTATTTATTAAAATATGAAACAAAAGAAAACATTAAAATAACAGTTTCATATAATGTACAATTTCATTTCCACATTACGATGTTGGCTAACCTTAACAGATCTCTAATACAAAGGTTCTCCTAGCCGAACTAACATCCTACAAAACATTTGACTTGAAATTGTACATCCTAACGTTAAGGGCCAACGGCAAGGTCGTAACCGGGTCCAGATCCCTAAACCAGAAATACCCCCCTCACTTGTGAG
Organism: Lissotriton vulgaris; assembly: GCF_964263255.1. Classification (NCBI taxonomy): domain Eukaryota; kingdom Metazoa; phylum Chordata; class Amphibia; order Caudata; family Salamandridae; genus Lissotriton; species Lissotriton vulgaris. The sequence goes on along the minus strand of NW_028248366.1, from coordinate 175,578 downwards.
AGGGGCGACCGCACAGAGGCGTACCTCAAGTGCATTTACCAATTTCCCTTTGTACTTGACGGGGGCCCAAATAAACTCGACGCCATTTAACGGTCGTTCGAGGACTCGTGTGAGGTGTCTAAAAGGTAGCGTAAACCCCCTCCCGCACCCCACACAACTTACCCATCTGCCGTCGCAGATGTCCTGGCCCCGGGAAATTCCCCAGGAGGGGCCGTAGCCCCTCCTATCCAGGAAGGGGCCTTGACCACCTTTCCTTTCCTTCCGGCGGCCTCTCCTTAGACAGGACCGCCTCCCCATTGAGGGGCCAATTGGCCACCTCCCCCGCGCGCTCCCATCCGTAATGGGTGACGCCCCCTCATAGGGATCTTCCAATTACTGCTCACCGATCATGACCTTACCGCCCGACCAAAATAAATACAACAGTTTTACCTAAGTTACTAAGATCTCTAAAGCAAAACAGCATTTATTATCAAGCGTAAATACTGATCAATCCTTGTTCAAAATTACTTTATTAGCAAAACATACTGAAAATAATCAATCTTTATTGCATCGTTAAGAACTATCACGACAATCATCACAACCTGTAAGAAAGCAGAGAAAACCAAAGATACTATATCAACTGTATTTACAACGAATCGCTGTCCTCAGGGGCTGGTGGGTGGGTCAAAATTGCTCTTCGTTCCGTCTCGAGCTCACGTGCAGCGGGGAGGTGCAGCTTCAGAGCACAGGAACAAGAGGATGCTTTGTTGGCTTCCGCTCCTTTTATCCATCTTCAGGGTGGGCGTGAACCTGCCCCCGCCTGCCTCCAAGGGCGTGGCCGGCCGTGTTGGTGTCTAGGCCAGCCCACTCTAGGGCGGGAAAAAGGCGCGCCCCGGCTACGCCGCTTCGGGCATACCAGCCGAGACTGGCCTCCCGCCCAAGATGGCTTCCCGGGGGGATCGTGGTACTCGACCATACGTTCGGGGGGACCGATTGGTCGCCCCTTTCCATATGGCCGAGATACCCGCCACCCCCTCTCAACACAATCCCCAAGAATTGGGAAACCGGAAACAGTTCTTGAACTTTTGGAAGGCGGGAAGGGAGTCACCCTTCCCGGCCGTATTTATTAAAATATGAAACAAAAGAAAACATTAAAATAACAGTTTCATATAATGTACAATTTCATTTCCACATTACGATGTTGGCTAACCTTAACAGATCTCTAATACAAAGGTTCTCCTAGCCGAACTAACATCCTACAAAACATTTGACTTGAAATTGTACATCCTAACGTTAAGGGCCAACGGCAAGGTCGTAACCGGTGTCAGATCCCTAAACCAGAAATACCCCCCTCACTTGTGAGAGGGGCGACCGCACAGAGGCGTACCTCAAGTGCATTTACCAATTTCCCTTTGTACTTGACGGGGGCCCAAATAAACTCGACGCCATTTAACGGTCGTTCGAGGACTCGTGTGAGGTGTCTAAAAGGTAGCGTAAACCCCCTCCCGCACCCCACACAACTTACCCATCTGCCGTCGCAGATGTCCTGGCCCCGGGAAATTCCCCAGGAGGGGCCGTAGCCCCTCCTATCCAGGAAGGGGCCTTGACCACCTTTCCTTTCCTTCCGGCGGCCTCTCCTTAGACAGGACCGCCTCCCCATTGAGGGGCCAATTGGCCACCTCCCCCGCGCGCTCCCATCCGTAATGGGTGACACCCCCTCATAGGGATCTTCCAATTACTGCTCACCGATCATGACCTTACCGCCACAGGCCGGATAGTTGACCGGCTATCCGGACCCCCCACAAAACACTCCTACCTAAAGGTCATGCTGTAAACTCCTTAACCATGCTATGAAGTCTCCTATGAGTAATTCGTTCCCCACCCGGGACAAATGAACACCGTCCCCCAAATACATACTGTCCCCTTTAATACAACCATGCGAAACAGAATGCAGTGTACTTGAACGAAACAATCTACTCATTTTATTATTAATTTTCCTTACTGAATGATTCAGCGCAGAAACAGAAATAGCCCCCCGCCACACTTTCCGTGGGATCATATGGGACCATGCAATTGTGCACCCTGGAACTCTTCTCGCCAACCAACTTACCGTGGAAAGCATCGCCTCAAGAAGAAGTCGTCTACCAGTGGTCACCAAATCATTGCCCCCAAGATGTACTATGATTACAGACGGCGGTGACCTTGTCCGCCCTAACAAACCCTCGAAAAATGCTTGAAACTGGTCAATACAGAGCCCGCCCTTTCCGTAGAAGGACACACTGTACCCGTATTCCCCAGCCACGTGAATCATGTCACCTGCTTTGAATACGTCCGCGGCACGCCTCACGTATGAGTGGCCCACGACCCACACCTCCTTTTTCACAGTCGGTAATGTCTGACCGCTGGCCCCCCGGTGTCGGGTCGACTGGACAGTCCGCCCCGCCTCGTAGGCTTGCGCAACTGAAAACCAAACAAAACAAGAAGCGTGAGTACATCGTTACAGCTTCACAACATGTGCAACCGTACATACCTCTTATAACAGTTCGAGGACCAACGCCCCACACGTTTTATTTGATCAACATTCAGACCCCTGGCTGTAGCTTCCGTAGCAGCCCCTATCCGAAAGGAATGGGTCCCAAAATCGCCAGGGTTCAAGCCCGCGGCAGAAATCGACATCGCAAGCACCCGCTGAAACTGAAACCTCGTCAGTGGGGTGGCGTCAGCGTGTCTTAACAAGGTCCCCCCCCATGCTGCCACCCTCTGCGCTAAATATGCTTCTACGCACCCAACAGGGCACATGGCAGACCCGGGGATCCTCTGGATGATTACACAGTCCCCGATTGCATCCTGATCGGATTTGGACTTTACAAACGAGACCGTCATTGTCCCCTCTCTGACCTGAATGTGTTCCCGGCACAGTCCCCCCATCGTATCCTGCTTGTTCTTTGCCACTAATTCGCTTACCCGCATAGCCCCATGGAATGCTAATGCAAATGCGGCTCGGAACAACACTGCTTCGTACTGGGATGAACATGTTACCGGTAGCACGGATAATAACAGGGCCAACCTATCCAAACCTATCGGGTGCCTATCGTCTACTCTGCGACCCTCAAGGCGTTGCCACCCACGTAGCGCTTTCTGCACAACGAAAGACGCTGTCGGGTCCTGGATCCCATGAGCCCTTGCCATGAAGGAAATGGCGGCCCGATGCCTCTGGGCCGTGGCCACTGACTTGCCTGCGTGACGTAAAGAGAGCAGGAATCTTACTACAGACTCTTCCAGACCCCAAAGCCCCCTCCCGGCAGTACCCAAAAAGGCCCAATAGGAACGGAACGCCCCTTCATATGCCTTCCCCGTCCTGGGTGCTAAACTCTCTCCCACGAGGTCTTGTAGTTCGGGGCACCGAGAGACCAGAGAGCTTCGGGAAAGGGTGCCGCCACCGGGTCCGCTGTGGGCAGAAAACCCCAGAAGGCCTGCATACGGAAACAAGAGAGCGCATCAGCCGCTTGGTTCATCACCCCCGGCACGTGCCGCGCCCTAAACAGTACATTTAGTTGCATGCACAACAACACAATTTCCTTGAGTAGTCTCAGAATCAATTTGCAACGTGCTGCCTGACTATTGATACACTCAACCACGGTCATGTTATCAGACCAGAAAACCACAGAGTGACCCCTGAACCCTTCTGGCCATGTTTTCAAGGCCACCAGAATAGGGAACAGTTCGAGAAAAGCAATGTTACTCGTCAACCCGCACTCATGCCACCATGACGGCCATTTTTGAGCCGACCATTGTGTACCCAATATGGCGCCAAAACCCACACTCCCCGCCGAGTCTGTCCATAGCCCCAACTCCTCGGAGGACACTGCTGGTTTATTCCAGACAATTCGACCATTGAAATCCGCCAGGAATGCAATCCAAATGCGCATGTCCTGGCGAACCTCCGCCGAGAGTCTCGTACGATGATGTCCTTCCTTCAAGCCGACCATGGCCTGTGCAATCGTGCGGGAAAAGGGGCGTGCCATCGGCATTACTCTTAGGGCAAAATTCAACTGACCTACCACCTGTTGCAATTGATGTAAGTTCACTTTCGTTGCACGAATACATGTCTCAAGGGATAACCTGAATTTTAACACCTTTTCTTTAGGTAAACGAAAACAACCTTCCACTGAGTCGAGCTCGATCCCCAGAAACTCGATTAAGGTCGAGGGACCAACCGTCTTACCTGGCGCCAATGGCACACCAAATTGATTCATTAGGACACAAAATTCATGTAAAGCCTGTCCACACTCAGAATCCCCGGCTGCCCCCAGAAACAGAAAGTCATCGAGATAGTGCATAACATGTTGAAAACCTGTCTTCCTCGTGAATACCCACTGCAGAAAACAACTGAATTTCTAGAAATAGGCACATGAAATCGAGCATCCCATTGGCATACATCTATCCATGTAATAACGACCCTGAAACTGAAAACCAAGGAGACGCTGATCGTCTGGGTGTACCGGGAGCAACCGGAACGCTGACTCGATGTCCGATTTGGCCATCAGCGTCCCGGGCCCCAGGCGATTCAACATGGCAACGGCCTCATCGAAAGATGCGTACCGCACCGAACATACTTCCGGGTCTATCGCGTCATTCACGGAAAGACCATGTGGGGCTGACAAATTGTGTATCAGCCGAAACTCACCCGGGTCCTTCTTGGGAACCACCCCTAGAGGAGAACACACAAAATTAGCAACTGGTGGCACATCGAATGGACCGGCGACACGACCTCGAGTCACCTCTTTCCCAATCTTTACCTGCACCACCGCCGTGTGCTGTAAGACCGACATTTGATTCTTACAGTCCGGTACCCCCTGAAAATCCCCCACTGGGATGCGGAAACCATATGAAAACCCGTTCCGCAACACCCCAGCGGAAGCATAATCTGGGTATTCGCTGAGCCAAGGAATCATTGCCATGGTATCAATCGGGGTCGGTAAAGGCGCCCCTCGGACTATATTAGACCTGTTTGGCGCCTCCCTTACCACCGTTATCACCCGTTTTGGCTCTGCACATGGACTCAGGATGGGATGGCTGCCCGCATCCCCCACACTCATGTCTGAATTTGCATGACCCCTGGGGCCTGGTACATTTGCCCCTGTTAAAATTCCAACAGATCCCCCTTTTACCTGTGTTGCCACTCGGCTTTGTGTGGGACTCGTTACCTGTACCCGTCCGAAAGGGCGTCCCAGAGTTTTGGCGGGAAGATTCCCCCCCGTTACTCCCTACTAATGGCACCTTCAACATCCCTGTACTCTCCATTTTTTGCCAAGACACAGAGTCGTAACAGTCCCAGGACAACAACGGGTTGTGTTCCTTAGCTTTTCTAAACAGATTATCATAGCAGAACCACTGATTGCCCCCATATGCCACAGAATACTCCATAATACGTGACTGATAAATGGGTAACTCGGTCAACAACTCAGGTCTGCGCTCCCCCATGATGGAAGTAAAAATTCCCCACGCTCTGCCCCAAGTACCAATGGTCTCCTCAACCTTAAAGGCGGCCATTTTTGCGCGCCAAACACTCGGATGCATGAGCTCCTTTTGACTCTTTACATGCTCGATCTCGTAATGGTCGGTAAGCAATGAAAACATGTTTACATATTTATCCGCCCAAATCAATTCCTTGACTTCTAGTGGGACGTGCTGGGCAATCTTCTCCTTCCGAGAAGGTGCAGAGTCCCCCCCGCAATCGGCAATGGCCGCTTACCTGAAGTAGACCCCACGCTTGTCGCCGAACTTGGGCCTGCTGTACTTCCCACCGCTGGGACCTGCGGGGGAACAGGAGATGGAGTCTTCGCAGCCTCCCTAGATTCCCGCAGTTGCCTCATCACTGCCCGGGCGTCGTCAGCCGTGGCGCCCTCGCTATCGTTTCCCAACCACGCTGCCAATTGCGCCGCTAACTCGGGGGGCATATCCTCCCTGTTCGCAGGGGTGACCACCACAGGGATTGGGTTCCCCTCCTTTGGCGCCGGGGTTGGCTCCTCTCGTGGCGCTTCTGGAACCGGGGTCTCGCCCCCAAGTGCTCCCCTTCTGGGCCTCTTGCTCTTTCCACCGGGAATTGTTCCCTGTGAAGGCCGTTTCGGTCCTCCCTCCCCGTCCTTAGCCTCAACCTTTCTCTTCAGATCGGCTATCTCCTTCATGAGCATGCGGAGCATCTCCTCGGTACCGACCCGCTTTCCGACCTTCTTGGGCATTCTTAGACGGGATATCTGTAAGACAAAAAGAGGGATTACAACGCTCAAAATTGCTCTTCGTTCCGTCTCGAGCTCACGTGCAGCGGGGAGGTGCAGCTTCAGAGCACAGGAACAAGAGGATGCTTTGTTGGCTTCCGCTCCTTTTATCCGTCTTCAGGGTGGGCGTGAACCTGCCCCCGCCTGCCTCCAAGGGCGTGGCCGGCCGTGTTGGTGTCTAGGCCAGCCCACTCTAGGGCGGGAAAAAGGCGCGCCCCGGCTACGCCGCTTCGGGCATACCAGCCGAGACTCGCCTCCCGCCCAAGATGGCTTCCCGGGGGGATCGTGGTACTCGACCATACGTTCGGGGGGACCGATTGGTCGCCCCTTTCCAAATGCAGGGTTGCACCATATTCTTGTAAATATGGGGCAGCCCTGCGTTTCAAAGGTGGCGGAGTATGGTGTTAAGCCAAGGAGTCTCACAACACGCTCCGCCACTTCCCTTGTCCATATGGCCCCAACATTTTCACTCTTGTCACTGTCCTTTTCCCCCAGCCTCTGCAAAATATTGAAAATAAGTATAATGAAAAGTTGGCTGTGTGCGCCACACAGCTTGGTTCTCACAGCTGCATAATTTACAGGCAGTTTGATGTGGTTATTGTGCCATAAATCATTATTGTTTTTTCAATGAAACATCAGTGGAGTTGCTTGATCAAATTGGCCTATTCACGGGCAAATGTTACAAAGCAAGTCATTATTCTAGAAACTGAACAGTTCTTTTTGGAGTTGGAGTATGGGAGTTCGACCTGTGAATGTTCTAAAACATAGATTCTATTCTGAATAGTGTCTTGTATTTAATAATTGGCCCTGATGAAGCGACATTACTGAGTCGCAAACATTTGTTAAATGTAAGATTGGGAGAAATGGGGGACTTTAAGTTTTGAATGAATCCTCCTTTTCGATAAATGACATATTTTAAGTTTTTAATGTATTTTTTATTACAATTTACAGAAGGTTCCACGGTTATTTTTACTGAAAACTAAGTGACCTCAAACTCTGTCTGTCTGTAATGTATAAAAGGTTGGTGTAAAGAGGTAGGCTCAACATTTGTTTAGGTCTGCTTAGTCTGAAACATAGATCCTTTTTCTCCCCATGATTGTCTATGTGGTTCTAAGTATGATTTAGGAGACCACAGTCCCCATAGTCAAATGTATCGCATTCCATAGCTTTATAATAACTAACATGCAATTTTGCATAAAATAATGTCTACTGCCTGGTAGCCATCATAAAACTATACTACAAAGCTTAATGTGATTTCAGTCTGATTTTAAAAAAGATATTTCACTTACAAAAGTTAGATGTTTAATATGTAATTCTTTAAGACAATGTTTAATTCAGTTAAAACATTCATTTCGACCACCAAGGGCCATCTGCTCTTTTTGAAGCTTCAAACACTCCCTTCCATTCCATAATGGGATCAATGACGAGGCCAAGCCTGGCGGACAAGACATGAGTTTCTGTTAAAAGTTCCATTTGCCCCCCTGAGGCTGTGCTGGATTCTCTCTCTGCATCCTGTGGCATATTCTTGTCTCACATGACAATGTTGTTGTGTGGGGTGCTGAATTAGTAACCAGGGGAGATTTTACTTGTCCAGAGCCCTGGTCCGCCAACATACACATTCACCTTCTTTTATTTTTCACCAAGTGGTCTGTAAAATTTGCACCATGAGGCAGTTCTTAACGGAGCTGGGATTACAATGCACCTGTAAGGAAAGAAAGTGTGGGAGACGCTGTTTTAAGGATACCTGACAATTAAATGATTGCTGGCTGATTGTGAGAGCCTGATACAGCTCCAATGTACTTCAGTAAAGGAGAAGAAAAGAGAGAGGAAGAAGGACAAATATCTGTGTTGCTTTCTGCAGGACAAAAAACAAGAGCATTGTATCATCCTTAAACACATTTGCAAAGACATGTTCAAGAACATCAGAAGGCAGTCACCAGAGCATACTTCCATGTATGTACGAGTCTTGGCCTGCCTTCTGAACATGAAGGTGTCTAGAACTGGCAGTTCTGTTCACTGGTAGCTTGTTGCTAAAGAATTCAAGAATGTTTGCCTAATGTTTAGGCATACACCTCTAGAAAAAGAATGAAATTTAGGAAATTCAGTGAAATCAGTCTAAAAAAAGGTCTAGACAATTGACGGTGTTACTATATACTGTAAATTTGCTGGAGAAAATTTGACCTGTATGCAAACATAATCACCGTATGGATGTGGATTAAGGTCCACCGTAAAAATAAAAAATGTCCACAAAGCAGGTTTAATCGAGACACCCCATCCACTGACTTGTAAAAGACGAACTTATATTGTAGAAACATACAGGCTTTTATACAGGATCCTAAAGATGCCACACATTTTCCTTTCATCAATTAAAACAGCAGGTTAAAAAAACAATCTGTACACCAACATTATAGAAGGGAGGTAAAATCTCTTCACAAAATAAACAAAATAAACAAACTATGTAGACACTACGTATAAGAAAACATTTCCAAAAGTATATAAAAAGTTAACTTTTTCTCCCAAATGAAAATATAACTCTGTGAGTAAGCAGGTCTTTTAGATATTCTTTTTCCTACATTGTTGTGATCCGTAATATAGGTCCAGGATTTTGTTTTCATACCTCAACCCTGCATTTTTACAACACTGTCATCCCCTGTTCCACCCTTATGAAAGCCATTATTCGCCACCACCACATTTTTACTTAAATCTGACATGACTCAGATTCCAAATCTTATTTTAGTCTTCAAGCATGCTAACGCAGCTTTAAAAACCTCCAGAGAAATTATTTCAAAATCTAAACACCCTTCACTTGTACCCCATAAAACTCTACACATAAGATCTGAAAACAAAGCTAGATCCTTCTGATATCCTATATTCAGGGCCACTGCAATTATGCAAAATGTGTGACTGCAACGATGTCTGCATAATTATAGATTTGCCACCTAATCCATCATCTGCTGCATAATCTTCAGCTTTAACCAAAAACTACATTTTGTTTCCAGTTTAAACGGTTCAAAATTTACTAAAAACACAGGGGCATATTATCAAGGGGGTTTATCTCCGCTTTTTGGGCTTTAAAAGCCAAGAAAGAGGAGATAAAATCATCTCCCTATTACCTAGCTGTCGCTAACACCAGTTAGCGACAGCTAGTAGGAGATAGCGACCATCTTGGGCCCCACTTTGCATGTCAGAGAAATTTATCACTAATGACATGCAAAGTGGGCGTGCCAAGATGTTAGCGACTGGAAACAGTCGCTAACATCGATATCTCCTATTACCAACTTTTGGAGATATTCGCGCTAAGCGCGAATATCTCCAAAAGCTAGCACCTGCCCTGAGCAGTTCTTAGCCATGTTATCCAATGGGAGGTGGATAACATGGCTAAGAGCATTAGCTCGGTAATGCATAAATATTGCTGACTTTTCAGCGATATTCATGCATTGCGGTCGATTTTTATCGCATTTGCGATAAACCTTGGTAATACCAAGGTTTATCTGCGATAAAAATTGGGGCAGGTCGGCGATAAATTTTTGTCTCTAACCAAGCAATAGCGATAATTATCGATATTGCTTGGTAATATGCCCCACAGTGACATAAGTTGCTGCCCAGGGGAAGGCCCATTTCAAGGGTTGACTGGTCACCTTTATATCTCTTATTGCTATACTTTGGTGTTAAAATGCTACTAGCGAGGTTCAACCAATGCCCATAAAATGCTAATAAGTGTAAACATTACAAAATAATGAAGTAATACTATTGTACATTGTGCTTCATTACTCCACATAATTTGCCTTTTCTTGCCTTATAACGTACTCAACCCTGCCACATAATGTGGCCCTCCTCTGCAGCATAATTCCAGTGGTCCTGCCTGTATTATCCTACTTAATAGAAACATTGAATTTTCTTACCTCTAATTTATTGGGAAATTCCAGGCCAGCTAGAAAATGTACTTTTGTAATCACCCATCATAGCCTCATAGTCTGATATCCATTCTGTATATCTTATCTTTTAGCTTGAAATTGAGATCACAAAGTTAATCTGAGATGAATACAGTATGAGCAGGAATCAGCCATCATTTCAGCGTTACACTGTATAAACAATTTCCAAAGCTCTTGTTTTCTAGTTGCAGCACAATTTCCTTACAGACTTCCGTTATATCTTTCTGTCTTTTCTTCTACGTCAAATCTCTGCAACACTTCTTATAATGTAATTTTCTACCACACTTGTTGCATGTTTCTTTCACTGCTGGACACTCCCTACTATTTCCCTACTATCTATTCCCCACGTGTCAAGACCTTTTGAATTTCCATATTTTTCTCTGCCAAGATCCCATTTCCTCATGCTCATGGTATTCTGGTATCCGCCACTGTTGCTCTCATATTATTCTTTTTCGTATCTTCCACACATCTAATTACCTTTTCCAACCATTGTGCACTAATAGCACTTTACTTCAGGGTGGTCTATCTTTCATCCATAATTCCTTCTCAATATATTGCTGTAGTATAAATTGATCCATAATCCGCCCATCAGCTAACTCTTCAGAATTATGTGTTGGTGCATGCTTCCTCACTGTGTATTCCTCTATTATTTCTTCCTCACCGTGTCCACTCTTCCCAAAATAAAATCTGTCAAGAATTGTACTTACACATGATACCCTTTGCCCAAAGCTTCTTAGTTCAACTTTTTAAATTAATTCAAGTTCCTTGAAAGTTTCTTATTCAGAAAGTAAATTATTTTACTGTCTTATTCTTCTCCATCATTTTTTTCTACCAATACCTTTGCAGCTGACACCTGCTTTCTGCAGATGTTCAGCTATCCGGAAAGTGCAGACTGGTCAGCCAGAACACAGTGAAGCTGGGACAACCGCTAAGGTTACCACCTGGGTGCATACCATATCACCCAGGGCACTAGATTCATGTCAGGGATGAGGAGGCATGTTGTTTGATAACAAATATAATATATTTTAGTGGTTCCATAATGGAGCTGCCAATCTTCAGAGTGCCCGGTTTACAGCCCATGTTATCCTATGGACCGCTAACACTTATAGTAGTTTCCAGTGGGTATTCCATTATAGGGAGGAATTGGCATGCACTCATATGTTCACACCTTTATTATAATGCATCCTGCCTCTTAGACTGAGGAGGCCTACATTAGGGGTGTTTGTCACATATTATAGGCAGTGCATTTGACTGTGCCACACATGGTGAGGGGACAGTCGAGTTTGAGAAGCTTTCACTGCTTCTGCAGTATTCAATGGCAGGCCTGCTGTCGGTAGTTTGCTTGGGTCACCCTGGGTGGCACAAAACTGACTGTGATGCAGCCCTGGGGACCCTTTTGAGCACTGATGACCTGGGTACACCTGGTACCGTATACTAGGAATTTAAAAGGGGGTAAAGTCTTTGCCAATTTTGGATTACCAAGTCGTACATAACAGTTTTGGGAGAGAGCACAGGCACTGAGGCTCGGGCAGCAGTCTCCAGAGCACTTTTCGAGTCATACCCATCAGCATTTAGAGTAAAAAGTGGAGGGTGACCATAAACAAAGGGGTACTTTCCTACAATAATGTATTAGACTTATCATCCATTTCTCTTCAATGAACAAACAGATCTAGATATCTTTTGTTATGGCCTTGGACATTGCATTATGTACACATGTTGAAATCTAATTAAGTGATTTACTGGTAACTTGAAATTCACAGCTAGATTTTGCGGTGATTGTTTGCACACAAGCACTAATTGTAGTTCCTATAATCTCACATGATTGTCAAGTTTTGTGACTTTGACTGAAGCCACTGACAAAGCCTTGTGTCCGATTTTGACATCCGCATGAACCAATGCGCCTCATAAGACAGCCCCTTTTCCTATAGATGTCAGATGGTTCATGATCAAGTAAGCAACTCTTCTGATCTGTTGACGTATGTATACATAAAAATACAACCTTCATATATTTAGGTTTTAACCATTTATACATTTTGGATAGGGATAGATGAGCATTCCAAAGCAAAGGCAAATTGCAGTATTAATTCATTTTTTTTCATTTTACTCTGATTCTATTAGCATTCCAAAAATATCCTGTGCTCATCCCTTTTCTCATTATCAGACCTTTATTTATATATCTAGATGCCTAGCATAGCTCATAGATTCTAGTGCTTCTTTCCTGCACAGAACCTTATAAAGATGGCTCTTCTCTTGCAGTAGAGCCTTGTATTAATCCTTCATCTGCAAAAACTTTTGAAAGATTAGGTTTTTAGCTTAACTACACTTATGCCAATAATTGGATTAAAATGTTTGCCCTTGAATTCCAGCTAATATGTTTCTTCCTTCTTCACATTTTAGGCTTACTTGATTTACTTTCTAAGTGTCAGGAGAGACACACCATACCTTGAGATATCTTCCTGTAGGTTTTGTAGTGCACAAGGAATAGAGGACTAAGGGGCATGTTTGTGACAGGCTTGCATCACGTTTTCACAGTGGTACAAGCATGACACAAGCCTTTAAGTCAGATTTATGAAGCCACGCAAACTCGCATTGCATGGCTTTGCATGGCTTTGAATGGCTTCATAAATCTGGAATAAGGCAGAGCAACTCAAATCACTGCGTTGCCTTGCTCTGTGCAAAGGAGGCATTCCACAGGTGTTGTGGTCGGTGTTCCTATGCAAATACCATGTTTTTTTTTCACATTCACAGTTTTACCAAACCTGGTTAACCTTGGAAAGTGTGAAAAAGATACCCCGCCCCCCCCAGGTGAGGTGTAACAAAGAGAAATATCTTTGTTTCTCCTCTTTATTTCCCCTTTCTATGTGTGCTGCATTCTGCAAGGTGCCCCTTCCTCGCAAGAACAATTACTTCACTTGCAAGATTTATGAGTATGGAGTGTCTTTAAAAGTAATTAGTCCTGATGAATTTTCAAAGGTAAAGCAGTTCAACATTTTTAACAGATTTTTTTCTCTTCTTTTTATTTTTGGTGGTTCCGGCATGCCAAGAAAAAAGTTTTTAAAGTGATAGCCAGAGATACAAAAATATATTTGTATCTACATAATGAGGTAAACTAGGTCTCTTACTTCCAAATCAGCAAGTTAAGGCATGAGCACAAATTAAGGATCCTCGGTATAAGGGGCAACAGCAGTTGACACTGTGGAGACAGAGGCAGTGGCAGGCTTTAGCCCCGGGACAGGGTAGAAACATGAATGGGACTCCACAGGTGATGTAGTTCTCTCTACTGAGCATTCCACCAGTGTTGGGTCTGAGTTGGTTTTTAAACATCTGTTTGAGTGTACTTTTTACAAACTACAATAGAATTTGACTTAGGGCAGTACTTTTGTGTTTAGTCCTAAAAGAAAGGAGATGCGCTCTCTGTCCCTGAAGCATCTGATTCTATCTTCCTATTAAAGGTATTTGGCTATCCACAGAATCTTTGATATGATGAGTTTGTAGTCATTTTTTCTGAACGTTCATAAGGATTTAGATAGACCTTCTTGATCCATGTCCTATAAAATATATTTTGGATCTGAGACCAGCATTTTCTTTGCTCATTCTCATCATAACATCCATGGGCTAATTGACTATTTTTGCAGCCTATCCCCATTTCTTAGGAAATGCATTTTAAATCTCCAGGAAGGAAATCTATACTGTTGGACTTGGCACTTTTTGCAAGGTCATCCCTGAACTTGTTGCCTTCCTCCTATATTTTTTCTGATCTGTTGTTGGCTGTTATATGACTCTGGGCACTTTACCACTGCTGAAACACTGCTCCCCCCCTTGGTAGCTTGGCACACGCAGACAGGCTTATCTCAGAGACAGTGTGTAAAGCATTTGTGAACACATACAGTAATCAAGTGACAACACTACAGATAGACACCACACAATCTGTATATTAAAAATAAGTATTCTTTATATAGATTTAACACCAGACCACAAACGCCAAAAATCCACAATACTGTACTTAAAATGGTAGAATTAGCTTAGTTCTCTTTAGTTCTTAAAATGCGACACTTGGAGTTAATGCACCCTACGATACACTTCTTGCCCAACTTTGGACATTTTTACCTTTCTCATAACTAAGGTAACTTAGCACACAGAGATATCGAGTGACGGTAACTGAATCCTCAGAGACTGTATTGGCCCTACTGATATCATAATTTACATATAATATAAATGTAAGGGGATTCAAGACATGCACACTTGAAGAATTATTTTGAACTATGATACATGCCTAGATAACGTCTTCTCCCTAACCCTGACTCAAAGGACATATTCCTGTGGTTGTATTTGTATTTAACTTTCTTCCACAGTAATTTTGAAACCATTTCTGGGTATTCAGGGGCTGGTTAAGTAAATGATATCTGTTCTGAATGTAATGTGGTGGAGTCTGTAGCGTTTTAAAATAAATAAGTGTTGCTGGTCAATGGTGACTGGCTTTATATTTGTCTGGCCATCTCTTGTGATAAACCTTGGCTTTGCGTTGTCCTTTCTGTGTTTTCAGCATGCTCTTTGGCCTGGTCTAGGTGCTGCAGAACCTGATGATAAAGGGTATCCAGATCCTCCTCTTCTGCCTTGCCAGTAGTAAATCTCTCTATACATGGCTGTGATTGCTTGTGTATATGTGTGTATTACCTGAAAAGGTTACTGGTGGGAAGGAAAGAATACACATTGTACATCCTTAAACACAGTTTGTAACTTTGTGTCCCTGTTTCCTCTGAAACAGTGTTTCTTATGAAGGTGATTTCTGAGGTCAGGGAAGCAGGTGTGCCAGTTTATGTTAATCACGTTTCTTCCCATCTGTGGTTGCAGAAACACTTTTACGCTACAACTGTAGTTTTTGGATATTGGCTTTGAATCATAGTACATGCCGCTGAGCTTTAGGTCCCTGTGGAACTTGCTTCTTCACATCCTGTATTTGGCATCAAGATCACAGAGGTGGACCTCATAAGTGCCATGGCAAGACAACAGGTCTGCTTCTCCTCTTCTTCCTCAGTCCTTTAGCTTTGTTTCTCTTTCCCCATTCTTTGGTGTAGTTCTGACTCCACGTACCTCAACTACAAAGAATCTGTCTGTCTACATTCAATTAATTCTGGCCGAATGCACAGCTCTTAACATCTCTGTCATATTGGGCACAGGGGCATCCTTGGGAGCAGAAACCTGACACTTCTTTTTAAGAGCCATGTTCGCTATCTGCATGTTTTAGAGTAGGTTGTGTGTACACAAGAGTGAGAGAAGCTCTGTGAACTTTAATCATGTCTAACGAAGGTGAGCACATTAGACGTGGAGTAGAGGAAAGGGAAGAGCTATTTTTTGGGAAGGAAAGAGGAAAGGAGGAGGGAATTCACTGCGAGTTTCAAAAATGTGACTTTTCTTACAATAAGTATCGCGAGATGTTAGTATGAGGAGATTAAGTAACCCTACCTTTAGCTGACAGTGTGTTTTTTGCCCTACAAAACAGCCTTTGAGAAGTGTGGCCTTGAATATATGTAAAATGTATTCCAGACAGCTCCATGGGTGCATCACCTACTTTGCAGATCTAAATGCAGAATGTAGTTCCAGATTAAATCCCAGCATTTTCATAGGTCATGCTATTTTTCCAAGACAATTATGTCATCTGGTGCAAGGATCCAGTGACTTCACTCCCTATAATACTGGCAGGGTGATAGGCCTATGAAGTCATGACATGTTCAAAGGACAAATGTTTATACACCTGCTACCCCAGGCGTTTTAGTGAATCAATGTACATGGATTGGAGATGCCTGAGCCATCCACGCCGCATGAAATGAACACTGGAGACATGGCTTCTCTGAGAGGACAGCTAGCAGGGATAGAGGGAGAGGAAGTATCCTTATGGCTAGAGCTGCCGCCTTTGGGGCTGGGTAACCAGGTTCAAGCCTCGGCGTCGGCTCAGCACACTGTGATTCTGGGCAAATCACTTAGGGGCATATTATCAAGAACAGCGTTAAAATTATCGCCGGTTTAGCAGCAGAAAACTGCAGCTAAATTGGCGATAATGGGCTTGATAATATGCCCTGGAAAATTCCAATAGAAGCCCAGGTTCATAACAGAACATGGACTTCTATTGGAATTCTCAAGGGCATATTATCAAGCCCATTATTGCCGTTTTAGCGGCAGTTTTCTGCTGCTAAACCGGCGATCATTTTTAACGCCGCTCTTGATAATATGCCCTGTAATCTTCCCGTGCCTACCAAAAATGAATGTGTCCTTGTGTAACGTAACTGGTGCTCATGTAAAGCTCTCTCATAACTAATGATTTATATAGAGTTCACTCTATATAAATCAGCAAAAAAATAAATATATTTATATATCAACCCTTGTTGTAGTGAGGCATACCTCTATTTCAGTATGGACGGACAATCTGTGCCTTTGCAACCAGAGGTTAAAAAATCTAAATAAATATTACTTAGTAATGGTAGGCTTTGTCGTTTTCTTGGCAAATTGTGGTGTGAGACGTATTTCCCATAGTAAACAAATACTCACCCCTATTTACAGGGCCTCTTCTTTACTCTAATCCTTTCAACACCCTAAAAAGGTGCATTGTAGTCCGGTTAGTGTTCTTCCCGTTAGTTTGCCCAAAAGAAACAGTAAACAGTTATCAAAAATAGAATAACGGACACTAGTTACACCTTATGACCTTTGGCATAAGGGATAAAGATCAGAGTAGCCTCAAAAAACTCTGTGTTATGGTTGGAAAGAGGTGCGGTATATGTGTTTCATCCGCCCCACACTAGAGTTGTGGCAGTTATCATTGGCTGCTCTGAAGTAGTGGGTTTGCCAGCCTCGCCCGAGGCGCCTCTGGTCTAGGGTGCAGTGTCCAGAGATTTTACGTGAAAAAAGGTGTAAAGAAAACTGTGCAAAAAAGGAACAAATATTAAAAATAGGGGGCAAACAGCCCCAAAGTTCTTTAATGGGGGTTGTTCCTCACCACAATTAAAAAACAAGTGGTACGATCTTAGACCGAGTTACTAGGTCTGATAGTATGGTTAATAAAATACGTCGACATGTTTCAGCTCCTGGGGCCTGGAAGGGTCTGCGGAGCTTTCGTCAGGACTCACAAACATAAAGGTATTGTACTCACACAATTTGTGTAGTCATTTTTGTGTACAAACACTCTTGTTCAGATTGTGTATTGTTAGGGAATTTCCCTTCATAATCTGAAAGACAATAAGTACTCTGCCTCACCGGGGTCTCTTTATTTTGAAGCCGCTTGAAGCTCAGAGCCGCGTGTGTAGATGCTTCCGCCTTGTGCTGACTCTGCCCCGGGGTGTCAAACTTTTACAAAAGAGGATTACAAAAGGATTACAAAAGAAACAGTACTCTACTCTCTTTTTTCCATCGAACATGGTAGGCCATGTGGCATAGGAAAGGTGCCACACGCCCTAATGCCTGCAAAGAAAATGCCACCTCTCATCCTCTTACTTAGCATTGTCTGGTGTGCAATAGACCCCCATACATACATCTCTGGGCCCCGGTTCCACTGCACCTGCCACACTGTTATTGCCAGCAATAATGAGCTTATACGAGAGAAGATATTTGCAGAATCACCACATTTCTAAAAGGTTGTATGTTGGTGGAACCCTGAATCCCAGAGTGGCATCACACACATGGTGACTGACGGTCTTTCTATAACCAGTGCCGTTACAGTTAATGTCCGCAGGCCTTTGTCAGGCACGAGCTCCGCGAGACAGCCTTTGGGATGTTGGCAGCGGCGACACTAGTCAGCAGACAGCTTTGTTAATCAGTTATGTTATGTTATGTTACGATTATTTATTGTGCGCACAGATACTCCAGCCAAGGAGCGTCCTGGCGCAGAGGCAAGGTGGCACGTAACACAACACCCGGCTAAGAACAAAACTAAGGGACAGCTAAAACAAGAAGGTTTTTATAGCCCTCCGAAAGGTCAGAAGGTCCTCCAGCAAGCGGATTTCAACAGGCAAGGAGTTCCATGCTGACGCAGCCAATACCTTAAACGAGCGGCCTCCCATACGGCTAAGCCTGAATCTGGGAACCACCGCAAGGGCCAGACCCTGAGAGCGAAGGCTACGGGCAGGGACATAAAAAGACAGACAGCTCGACAGGATTTCCGGGCCTGTGCCTCTCAAGATTTTAAAAGCAAAGCACAAAACCTTGAAGAGGATGCGCTTCCTCACCGGAAGCCAGTGTAGGGAGCGAAGGACACCTGTCACTGAGCAGAATCTGGGCAAGCCCACGATCGCCCTTGCCGCAGCATTCTGAACCCGTTGTAAGCGGGTTAATTCGGCCTGGTTGGCCCCAGCCAGGAGAGAGCTGGCGTAATCCAGGCGGGAGATGATAGTAGCCTGGATCACCAACTGCCTGGTCGGGGCGTCAAAGAACTTGAGAACAGGTCTCAAACCTCTCAGGAGACCGAAGCAACAAGCCGCGGTTCTTTTAGTATGGCCTACAAAAGAGAGGCCCGCATCCAACCATACCCCCAGATTTTTCACTTCCGATACCGGGATCGGAGTAGGTCCCAACTCTGAGGGCCACCAGTGGTCACCCCACAGCTCCACTCCCTTCCCGACGACCATCACCTCTGTTTTAGTGGCGTTAAGCTGGAGGCAATTGCCTGTCAGCCAGCTAGCCACCGCCTTCAGTCCAGACTGAAACCTAGGGGCCTCAATCTCCGCATCCCCGCTGAGAGTAACCGCCAGCTGAGTGTCGTCGGCATATGAGACCAAGGTAAGGCCCCACTGCCTAGCGACATCAGCCAGCGGTCTCACGTAAAGATTGAATAACGTGGGACTCAGCGAGGACCCTTGCGGAACCCCCA
This sequence comes from Lissotriton vulgaris, assembly GCF_964263255.1. Classification (NCBI taxonomy): domain Eukaryota; kingdom Metazoa; phylum Chordata; class Amphibia; order Caudata; family Salamandridae; genus Lissotriton; species Lissotriton vulgaris. Next base: position 156,535 of record NW_028248366.1, on the reverse strand, counting down.
TGGCCAGTGGCTGGTAGTTGGACTTGAAGGGAGGGATGGCAACACAGAAGGAGCGGTCATCTAAAAAGGAGCGGAACCATTGCAGCACCTGACCGCCAATGCCAGTCTCCTCGAGCCGGCGTAGGAGGATGCTGTGATCTACCGTATCAAAGGCGGCGCTAAGATCTAACAAAATAAGCGCCGCCGTTTGACCAGCATCCAACTTTGCCCGGAGATGTTCCACCATCACAAGTAACGCAGTTTCCGTACTGTGCCCAGCACGGAATCCGTTTTGTGTGGGGTCGAGGGCCTTGGTCCGAATCAGATGTTCAGACAGGGCCAGGTTGACGTGGGCCTCCGTGATCTTGGCTGGCCAGGGTAACAGCGAAATGGGGCGGTAGCTTTCAGGCTTGGAAGGGTCCAGGGTGGGCTTTTTAATAATCGGGGACACCACAGCTTGTTTCCACTTAGATGGAACAGTCCCTGTTTCCAAGGAAAGGTTGATAAGGGAACATACGGCTGTACGTCCCATAAAAGCTTGGTCTCGAAAGAGAGCAGGCCTTACTGGATCGGATGGAGACCCAGATTTAACTTGCAATGCAAGTTTGTCAAAACCATCCAAGGTGAGGGGGGGGAAAACAAGCAGTGTAGTCTGATGGTGGACCCCATTAATATTTTCCTCAGTGAACCCTATGCTGGGGAATGTCCTATATATAGCTTGGACCTTCCCCAAGAAGTAAGATGCAAGGGATTCACAATGGGAAAGGGAGCTCACGGTCGTAGAGGTAGTCCGCTTCGCTGTAAGATCTTTAACAGCCTTAAAAATAGCTTTAGACGGATTCGGACTGTTCCGGAATTCAGTGGCATAAAAAGCCGCACGGGCTCGGCAGATAGCTCGATGGTAAAGCTTAACGGACTTGGCATATGCAGCTTTCAGGTCAGCTCCATAGGTTTTCCTCCAAGCCCTCTCTGCTCGTCTACAGGCACCCTTTAGGGCCCGGAGAGTGCCATCATACCAGGGACTCGACTCTCTGGGATTGATTTTAGTTGAAACGATGGGTATCAGAGAGTCCAAGGCCCTAGTTATCCATGAACAGAAGAGGTCATACCCCCTTTCCACATCCGTCAAAGGGCCCAGCGGCTCCTCTAATAGAAGGCGGTGGAAGTCCTCTAACCGAAGCTTTTTCCAAGCCCTCTTTTGAACCCGCCTAGCCATAGAGATGGAAGAAGTGGCCAAGACCGGGCAGAGGATGGACACCAAGAAATGGTCTGTCCATTCCACCGGAGAGACAGATGAAATTTGAATCCCCAACAGATTGGTAAACAGGGGATCCAAAATATGCCCCCCCAGGTGAGTAGGCTGGGAAACCATCTGGGAAAGTTGAAAGGCCTCCAGGTCAGAAGAGATGGAACGCACTGTCAGGCCTGAGAGGGTGTCGAAATGCAGGTTTAGGTCCCCCATGATAGAGAAGTTGGCACAGTCGGCAACCAAAGGGCCAACAGTATCAGGAAAAGCATTCCTAAACGCCACATCACTGCCGGGTGGGCGATAGACGACCATCCCAGACAGGGTGAACTCAGGGCTGACAGAGACCTTGAACATGGCACTTTCACACCCAGAGATGTTTAGGGCACTCCAGACGCAAGGGTAGATAGATTTTACCACTAACGCGATACCTCCACCCCTAGACGGCCTATTCAGGGTGTACATAGAATAGCCGGGTGGACAGGCAAGATTGGTAATAGCGGTATCAGCGTCCTGTAGCCAGGTTTCCGTCATGGCAAATACGTCTGGAGCTTCCTCCTCAATGAGGTCATAGATGTGCAGATGGTGTTTCAGCACAGACCTGACGTTTAAATTCAGGATCTTCAGAGTAGTAGGAGGAACAGTAGTACGGCGGGTCTCCGAGGAAATGAACCCTGGGAGAGGTTGCGGAGAGTCCAGAGCCCACCCGTTACAAGGGCAATGAAATGGACCACGCAATGGGTGTACCGAAGGAAGGGTACAACAGCAGCTTACCTGACCGATGGCAAACAAGCGATCCCGCGAGTACGTCAGCATGTTGGACCCAAGATGTGATGATGGTCCTTACACAGAGTCCCGCGACGTCCAGCGCGTCCAAGCGCGGACGGGCGCAGACGGGCAGGACTCTGGCACGACTCCGGCAAGCGACGGCGTCCCAGCTGCGCGTTCCCGCTGCGCGGGAGAGAGCGACTTTAAATAGGTGCCGGAATGGAGGGAGGAGCGCGTGGACGCTCCAAGATGGCGCCCGCCGAAAAAAGCCTGGTCCCAAGCCAAGATGGCGCTGGTCGCCGATCAACAAACAACCCCCGGACCACCCACAGAACCCGGGCCCACCGAAAACGGTGGTGAATATTCCGAATTAAATGCAGGTGTGAGGGGGGGGGAGAGCCCAAGCAGTACACATTTAAAAATGCAGACGAAAATAAAAACGAAGCAAAAACGCGCAAAATGCGTCAACTAATAAGGATAAAATTATTAAGCGCTTACAGACCGCAGCGCGGTAGTATGCCACCTTGCCAGGCCGGCGGATGCCTAAAAGTGCCTTAAATAGGCGCCGGAATGGAGGGAGGAGCGCGTGGACGCTCCAAGATGGCGCCCGCCGAAAAAAGCCTGGTCCCAAGCCAAGATGGCGCTGGTCGCCGATCAACAAACAACCCCCGGACCACCCACAGAACCCGGGCCCACCGAAAACGGTGGTGAATATTCCGAATTAAATGCAGGTGTGAGGGGGGGGGAGAGCCCAAGCAGTACACATTTAAAAATGCAGACGAAAATAAAAACGAAGCAAAAACGCGCAAAATGCGTCAACTAATAAGGATAAAATTATTAAGCGCTTACAGACCGCAGCGCGGTAGTATGCCACCTTGCCAGTTGAGTATTTGTTTTCTAATAACGAGCGCCTTATTCTGGCACAGAACCCATAAATGACTCTGCTTACACAAAAGCCGTCAGCAGGCTTTCTGCCGGGGTAGTCGTTTTGCCCTTTGACTTCTGAATTCTCTTGTCCCCTGTTCCATTGGTGTGCATTAAAAATCATTTGAAAAGTATGTGTAGTTAACACATCTTTCCATTCGTTCTGAATTCAGCTAAACAGATTTTATAGATAGCATGAAGGTCACAATAATTCCTTTGTGTAACAGCTGCAGTGGCCTATCCACACAACATCTGGATTACAAAGACGTGTCTTTTTCCCCCTTTCCTCTTTGTTCCACACTGCGAGGGTGTGCACACAGGCAACGCTGTGTCATCAGCTCAGATATTTCACAGCCACTGCTGTGTTTGGCGCCTTGTCTCAAGGAATGCCACTGTGGTGTTGGGCCCCAGGCCCGCATTACAGCGCTCATGGAGACGCTGACACACGGTAGTGGGTTGGTAAACTGGCCTCGAGCACGAGCGCCCGGCCCCCTTTATTAACTGGGTCACGTGACTCGTGACACAAGTGGTGGGTGGGTGTAGAGTGTGAGTTACATCACCTAAAACAACTAGACCGTGTCCAACAGGACACTACATTCCTCCCCAACTTTAATAAAAGTTGAGACAAAATAAAGTCCGAACCTGTGGGAGGAAAAATACAAAATGTTCAAACTCATAATTCTAGAAAGAGTCTCTTCAGCTGCTTGTTAGATGACGCCGGTGGAACTTGACGCTGAAGTGTTAGTTTTCTTGGGCTCGACGTCCTGGTTCTTGGTGGGCATGCTCTTCTGGACTGGCAGTGTGTTCTTCAGTCCATTTAGATCTTGATTTTGGAGTGACGCTGAATAGGACGACCAGATGGTGGACACTGGTCCGTCGGGTTTCTCCACTGTAGGCAGCTTGGTTTAAAATTGCAAAGGAGGGAGAGGTTGAAGGGCATCTATCTCACTGGGTCGCCCCTCTTGCGGGTGTTCTCCTGCCACGAGATGTCCCGGAGGCCCTCTTCTTCAGGTTTCCGCTGGGCAGGGTGTTCTCTGCAGCGTTGCTCCAACTCCACAAGCCGGTGTGAATGGAGAAGGCGATGAGATTACTACCCTGCATCCGTAGCTCCGCCTGGAGGGTGGTTGTTGACTCTTTCCTTTGCGCACAAGTTCCTCTTCTTCCTGGGACGTGCAGGGTAGACGGCGACGGATCCATCTCTCGTGTCGGGACCCTCTGCCACCGGTGTCCCTGAGGCCTTTGCCCCTTGGATATCCACGGGCTGGTGTGGGGTGGTCAGTTCTCCCTCTGCCGGGCGTCTGAGCGTTCTCCCCATCCAGACTTCCGCTCAATCCCAAAGGAGGGTGTTGCCAATGGTCTAGCCTGTTCATTCCTGCAGTCGACGGGTTGTCAGAGGACTTGTAGGTAGGGGCCTGTTCTTCCCCTAGTGCTGCCAATGTTTACCCTGGACTTGTAGGCCCTTGTATTCGATGTTGTGGTGCGTGTCACCTTCTCTTCTGGTGGGTGTGCAGGCTCGTCACACTTCTCCTCACCTTTCTCCTTCCTTTCGTGGCGTCGCGCCACTCGTTCTCCATCCTCTTTTCTTCTTCGCGACGCGGTCCGGTCATCTTGCCTCTTTTGTCCTCCTGACCAGGCTTCTCAGAGTGGCGTGCACTCCACCCGTTTCCCTCAGGTCTTGTCCTGGCTCTAGGACACTGTTTTCTTTTCCACTCTGTGACCGGACCAGTCGCCGCGACCTTCTCCTGTTGACGGGTTTAGTTCTGGTTCTTGAGTATGTCGAAGTTCGTTGGTCCCTGTTCGCAGAACTCGTCTGACTTGAACTTTTCAGACCTCTTGCCGGTCCGAACTGCTGGTCTCTGGCAGTGGTGTTGTTTGGCGCAGGTGCTGATGACTGGGGTGATGGTGGTTGCCAGCCAAGTAAAGACTCGGGATGATAGGTGTTGGTGACTCGCTGGGAGTGTTGGATGTTTGGAGAGATTTGGCAGCCATGTGCTTCCGCTTTGTTGATGTTGACCTTGGGTGGCGGCTTGACACGTAGAGTGTACGGTTCCTCTCTTGCTCGTTGTGGGGCCACTGCCGACTCCATCTTGAGGCGGTGAGAGGGCGGCCGCTCAGTGCTGATCTTCACCAGTGGCATCTGCGGACAGGAGCAGGGATGCCGACTGACTCAGACTGCCGACGCTCTGGGATGGACGGTCGCATGGGGAAGCGTTGGGATGAGACATGGACTGCGCTTGCTGCGGCTTATGTTTGGTTCATCCGTGGGGCTGTGTCCTGGGACGTCGGTCTGCCTTGGTGGCTGTCTGGCATGTCAGGGTGTGCTTCTTGGCTGGCCGTGCGTCCTCGGTCTTCTCCCTTTGTTGGCTTGTTCAGCCCACCTGTGCTCATCCGGTCTTCGGGGTGACAGAGCTGTCACTCTTCTTTTCTACGAGGGCGTTGCGTTTGGATCTCGAGTCAGCGCTGTCGTGGTGGCGACTTCTACTTTTGCTCTGGCGTGCTTGGCTGGCTAGTCACTTGGTGATGTTCTTGTTTGCTGGGCGACGTGACATCCAGTCTTGTGTCGCTGTTCGTTGGAGCACATGGTGCTGTGGCGGCCTGCCACGTCGGGTGTGCTACTCCTCTCTTGTCGATCTTGGGTCGTGGCTGACTCCGTCTTGAGGCAGTGTGAGGGAGGACACCGTGGGTGATCTGGGGCCTCCTGTAGGGCTTCGCTGTGGCGGTGGAGATGTGTGTGCTCTCCGACCTGCGTTCAGCAGTGTTTCTGAGTGGAGAGGTTTTCCTGGGTGCCGACTGTGCAGTCAGGTTCACTGGCGCGATCTCCTGCGTGCTTCTGGCTTTGCGTGTCCTTTGCGTACTCGGTTTTCTTCTTGGATGCTTCCGGTGACCTGTGTGATCACTGTTCTTTTCCCGTTGCAATGCTTTTGCGTTGGCGCGCTTTGGATTCCTTGGGCGCACTTTGCTGTGCGTTCTGCTGAGTGTCCTGTGTGCAGTCCACCTCAGCTACTGGGCGTGAGCAGGTTGTCTTCCTGGTGATGGCGGGGCGTCCTCTGAGATCTGCTGGCTGCGGTTGCCGATCGGTTGGGGGGGGTTCTTTCTCTTTGCTGCTTGCAGTGTTTTTTGCTTTGGCGCGCTTTTGTCTGCGCTCTTCGGGTGCTTCATTGTGTCCGGAGGGTTGCGCCACCGCTCGCTGGCGTTTCCGTGTGGGGTTCCGGGCTTTGGGGTCCGTATGGTGCTTCAGGAGGGTTGAGTCACCGCTCCGTTGGCCTTTTCTTTTCGCGTGCTGATGGCTGTGCTTCTTGCTTCTCCGTGTTCCGGTCGCTTCCTGTTGCTTTACGGGGTGTGCTTGCTTTCTTTTTGGGATACTGGAGCAGTGTCGGCTGTCGTCGTGCCTCCTCACTGTGTTGCACTTGCCTGGTGGGAGTCTTGGGACCACTGTGTCTTCGTGTGGTGGTGCTCCTTTCCCTTCCTGTGGTGCATCGACAACCTGTGGCCATCAGGTGCTGCTCCGCCTTTGGTCGGTCTCCGTTTGGCTTAGTGCGTCCAGTGATTTGTACTACCCGCATTACGGCGCTCATGGAGACGCTGACACAGGGTAGTGGGTTGGTAAACTGGCCTTGAGCATGAGCGCCCGGCCCCCTTTATTAACTGGGTCACGTGACTCGTGACACCAGTGGTGGGTGGGTGTAGAGTGTGGGTTACATCACCTAAAACAACTAGACCGTGTCCAGCAGGACACTACAGCCACCGTGTGAATTACATTCTTTCAGCACGTGTCAAACAATTCCTTTTGTGAGCCTGGACGCCGTTATATGTTTCTTCAACTGTGCCCCGTAGGGTTTGTGTCCATACCGGCAATGCACCAAACGGGAATTATCGTGCGTTTTACAGCAAAGGGGTGAGCAAAGAATCACATTCATGTGTTAAAGACATTATTAACTCTAGAGCCAGTCAAAAACTCTGGTTATAGTCCCTTATCGTCCTAACACACTTTCATTTCACCACAGCTGTGGCCCATACGTCAACTGATTGCTGATAACTACTGTCATTTTTTAAGTTCTCCACAGTCAGTAATGCTGCAATATGATGACGTGTATCATATCCCAAATAGAACACAATGGCTATGGGACCACACTAGGATAATTCTAGACTTTAAAATGCTAGGAGGAAGTGTCAGGGAGAGCATATTCCTGCCATCCGGTAGCAGATTGTATGCCAGAATATCATAGAAAGAATTATCGTCTGACATAAAAGGTGTGTCCTAAATATTATTCCCAAATATGTTGCTGTGTACATTATTATAGACTCAAATGGGGAAATATTTTTGTATAAGATATTTATAGCAAAATATTCGTGTCAGGCAGCAATCTGACAACACTATTCTGAGTGGCATCAGGTATTTAAGCCTATAATGCTTGAGGATTGCACACGCCTTGCATGCTACCCTTGTGCAATAGGCTCCATATGGTCACCTAGTTATGGTAAGGCATTTTTACACTGCTAATTTTATGAGGACGGCATAGTGCCAGTTAAAATATGGGCATACACACACATGTAGTCTTTACACCTTATGTCCCGGGCCGTGCACTACGATCCAGCAACCTTCAACTCCTCAAGGTTCCCAAGATTAAAAAAGCCCGTCAAGGAGGTAGGGCTCTGGCCTATACTGGGCCTGTTCTGTGGAACACCCTTCCCCTCTCACTAAAGCTCAGCTCTGATCACTTATCTTTTCGTAAAACCCTGAAAACCTACCTCTTCTCTAGTATTTAATTTTTATTCCCCCACTATCTATTGGTATTGCCCGGGTACAGTAGCAGGTTTCCCCTGGATGGCAAAGCGCGGAGATACCCCTTCGGGGGTCTATTCAGGCGCTATAAAAGCATATAAATAAATAAAAATAAATGTACACATTACTATACTACACTGTAGGACATACAATCACAATAACGTAGACTTGGAGAAACTCTCTGCCCTAAACTCACCAATGTTGGATGTGTTTCATTCTTATTTTTACCATTAAAACATATCAACTCCTTCCTTAGAAAATAAAACTAAATCTGCAGGGGTTTACAGTGAGAAAGTCATTGGTTACAATTAAAAACAAGCATTTGCAATGCAATAGGTCTCGCATTAGGAAAGTTAGAGCTATTGGTATTGTAAATGACAAATTTTGTATTTATGTGTTGTTTTTGAAAATAGCTAAATTAATAGCTTTGTCATTTACAATTCCAATAGTTTTAACTTTCGCAAATGTGACAACTATAGCATTTCTAATGCAATATGTGTTGCATTTACGTGACTTAGATGTATTGATATTACAAATAACAATGGCTTTTTTTTAAATAATTAATACTTAAATAAAAGTTATTGTAATTTATAATGGCAATAACTTAAACTTTTGTAAATAACTTTTGTGAAGATTATGTTTTACAAATAACAATGGCTTTTATTTTTTTTACATAATTAATACTTAAATAAAAGTTATTGTAATTTATAATGGCAATAGCTTAAACTTTTGTAAATAACTTTTGTGAAGATTATGTTCAGTGTATTTTATTGTGATGAAAATCCAAGAACAGAAGTGAAATATTAATACCTTTATGTGACATTTGTAATAAAGCTTGAAACATTGAGAGAACATATTTGAACTTGTTGTTGAATTGTTGCACAAACTCCTCAAATAACCAGCTCCAGCTGTCTGGACAACTGATTTCACTGGAAATAAGCTCCCCCATTCCCATTGTCTCCTGCTTCCCATGCAGGCCGCAGCCTCTGACAGGAAACGCGCTGGTGGGATCCTCCCTCGAGCTCCGGGGGTCTGTGGGAGCGACACCACTTACCAGCAGAGCGTTATACTAAACACACTATTAAAAGACTAAACACCAAAGACGTCAGCTGGCCACATATCTTGAGATCCACCTTCTCACTGCATGTATTTTTAATCTACGGCACTCGCAAGCTTTGTCTTGTAAAATCACACCTTTAATGGGGGCAGTGAGACTAGAAGCCCCAGAATCCAAAGCGGCGCTGTTTGAAAAGCCAGGACAGGCCCAAGGGCGTTCGTGACACGGGGTCATCTGACAGCTGTGATGTCATAAGCAGAGACCACACTTAAAAAGTGAGAGGGTTTCATCCACTGGATCCGCGTGACAATGCCAGCCCCAAGGGTGGCTTGACCTGCACTTAAAAACGAGTCGGCATGCCATTGCCCAGTTTTCTCATAAGTGCGGCACGAGAAGCGTATGGAATCTAAAACAGAATGAAAGAACAGATGAGGGCATGCAGCCAGAAAAATTCAAAGTTGCGGAGAAACAGTTGACACTACACATTGTCCTGTATACCTACACGGGACACGCCCCTTTGTATCTCACTGGCTAAGAGCAGAGATTGTTGGCGCAATTTCGCCGTTCTTTGGGTTTGGTTCTCACCGTTCTACTAACAGCTGCGGGTGAGACAGCGAGAAACGCAAGTGCAGAAAAGTACAATTTTCATACAGAGGCTTTAAGTTGCTCGGGCCGTAAATCATGGCCATGCCATTTAACAACTAGAACGCGTGCTTATTTAGATAGCTACAGACTGCCAGGAAAGTAAAAGCTAATCCATCTTTAGCCCCGGGCCCCGAAATTAATGACTTAAGTACACAAATACACTAAAATCACCAGTCCTGCGCTGCCATCAGCTCTTTGCCGGCCTGTGAGCAGTGGGAGGGCGGGGGCTGCCTGCGCATGCGCGCCACTCTTCAGTTTTGTTTCGTTTGGACGAGCGCGAGCCCGTAGAAGAGAAGTGCTGCATGAAGTCCCGGGTCCTAGGAGGGGGCCCGGGTGAAGACCAGCGGGGAGACTGCGAGGCCCCCATGCCTATGGGGAGAGCTCCGCGTCTTGGTAGAGTGGGAGAGGAGCTCGAGTGCTCTGTGGGGCTCCCTTGGCAGATGGTGCGAGCCCGAGTCCGACTCCGGTGAGGTAAGAGGGGGGGGGGGCTGTGTGCCTGCATGTGTGTGCCTGCGTGTGCCTGCGTGTGCGTGTGTGTGTGTGTGTGTGTGTGCGCGCGCGTGTGCCTGTGCGTGCAGGGGATGGGGCCTGCCTGTGTGCGCGCCGTGTTTGCATGCAAGCGCTGCGGTCTGCGCAAGCGCGCTCGCTCCCGCGGTGAAATCCGGCAGTGGGAAAGCGCGTGGCACTCTGCTGTCCACATTCCCAAATACGGATAACATTAGGTCTGAAGCAGACACCATCAATGCTCACGCATTGAGGGTAGGTCTGCTCGACCTAACAACATATATTGTCTTAGTTTGTTGACGCGTGTTTTGAGCCTGGCATGGTCCTTCCTCTGGGTCCCACAGGGTAACACAGAGGCATATTAACAAGGGCTTTATCTCTGCTTTTTTGGCTTTAATAGCCAAAGAAGCAGAGATAAAAATATCTCCCTATCAACAACATGGTGCTAACATGCAAAATCGCATGTTTGCACCCTTATTCTCTACGCTTCCCTTTGCATCTCTAATGAGATGCAAAGTGGGCGTTCCAGTGAAAAATAATAGGAGAAATGTCGCTAAGTGACATTTCTCCTATTATTAAGCTTCACGCTAGCCCTGTTAGAGACAAAAAAAGCACTGCTAACCACGGTTAACGCTGCTTTTTTACGTCTGCTAATTTTCAGACTTAGCCATGTAATCCAATGGGAAGTGGATTACATGGCTAAATCCACTATGGGCTATCAAAAAGGATAACCCTATCCTTGTAGTATTATCGCTGCATTACCAGCGATAACCTCCCAAAATGCCGATATCGCTGGATGTTTTATCGCCTAGATGGTTAGCGTTGTTAATAACGCGATAACCAGGCGATATTATCCAGCGATAGTGGGCGTTTAAAAAATTAACGCTAAGCGCCCTTAGCGTTAATTTTCCCTGTACCTTGTTAATATGCCCCATAGTGTCTATAGTCTTAATATTAACACTTGAGATCCATGTTTTGGACATTTTTATCAAAAACAAGGGAAGCCTGCACCACACTAACAAAATGAAGGGCCATATTAACAAGGAACAGGGAAAATTAACGTTAAGGGCGCTTAGCGTTAATTTTTTTAACGCCCGCTATGGCTGGATAATATCGCCTGGTTATCGCGTTGTTAACATCCTAACCGCCTAGGCGATAAAAAATCCAGCGATAGAGCCATTTTGGGAGGTTATCTCTGGTAATGCAGCGATAAAACTACAAGGATAGGGATATCCTTGTTGATAGCCCATGGTCTATTTAGCCATGTAATCCACCACCCATTGGATTACATGGCTAACTCTGAAAATTAGCAGACATAAAAAAGCAGCGTTAACAGTGGTTAGCGGTGCTTTTTTTGTCTCTAACAGGGTGAGCGTGAAGCTTGATAATAGGAGAAATGTCGCTTAGTGACATTTCTCCTATTATTTTGCACTAGAACGCCCACTTTGCATCTCATTAGAGATTCAAAGGGAAGCGTAGTGAATAAGGGTGCTAACATGCAATTTTTTATGTTCGCACCCTGTTGTTGTTAGGGCGATATTTTTATCTCCGCTTCTTTGGCTTTTAAATCCACAAAAGCGGAGATAAAGCCTTGTTAATATGCCCCTAAGTTTCTCAACACAACAATTGTCCCAAGGGACTCTTTAAGATTATTACCTCCTGGGCTACTCAAAGGTGATAAGACTATTCCTATGCATTTGGCATTGCAATGAATCCAAAACATACATAATCTAATTCTAGAAAAAAATATGTTTTCTGCCTCTTCTAATAGGGTGCAATATGTACAGTGAAAAAAACTGCATATGATGCAGTGCTCAAACAAAAGGTGAAAGATAGATAGATCGCTAAAAAAAATGACAGGGATTGTGGCTTGCTGAGGTCAGCAGACCACCATATCTGTGATTGCTTTTAAATAAAACAATGTTTTTAAAACAAAAAAATTAAAATGCAGCCCATTTTCCTTAAAGAAAAATGGGATGCATTCCAAAAACTGAAATGAAAAGTTTTCTTTTAATTTTTTAAGAGCAGGCAGTGGTCCGTGGGACCAATTACTGCTTTAAAAAAAGTTTTTACAACCATTCACAAAGGGGAAGGGGTCTCTTGAGGACCCCATCCTTTGTGCAAATGTGTTACCACATACTTGAAGTACGCGGTTAATGCGAATATTTTGCAACTGCATTTCGATTGCAAAACATTCCCACATACCACTGTGAGTCGGTATTAGGAAGGGACACCCGTAATACACCCATTCCCAATATCGAATCACAAAGCCATTTAGTGATTTGGTAAGAAGTTACAGAATCACAAAACAGGGCTATGTACATCTTTTTTCCTGTCCCAAACAGCCCGATTCTGAGAATCAGGCAGTTTGCGACCTGAAAAAGCCATATATATATCTGGCCCTAAGTCTTTCCAGTCGTCCTAGAAGTGACCTGCAGTTAACAGTGATTGGTCAGTAGGGAATACATAACTCGCTGAGACATCTTCGGTAGGGAACCAGAGACTATGGGACCTCAAGGGTTAGCCAGTCTCCAGACACAATCTGTTAAACACAAAAAAATTTAAAAAATCTCAAAGGCTTCTATGTTAACTTCTGTAACAATGAAGAACAATCGGTTGGTCCACTTTTTGATATCTTGCGGAAGAGGAAAAGGTCAGTTTTCATATCTTGCATAAATGATATAAATGCACACCTAGGTTTATCTGTGTAGAAAATTATATTTTTTAAACAATCCATGAGAAGCTGTGACTTTCTTATGAAAACCTTTGAGTGTGTCACGAGCAATGCCTTATTTAGACGTAGCCCAACATTGTGCCTAGTGGTTAGGGTAGAGGTTCCACAACCCCAATCACAATATTCTCGAACAAATCTAGTGCTGGCTGCAGGGTTGGTACAATTTTATTTTCAATTATTGGTTCAAGAAATATGGTGCTAGCAGTTTCTATGGAAGTTCTGCATCTACACCAGCTGTGGAAGACAAACAGAAAAGGAACATTTTGCCTACCTGTGGACATTTTCACTTGATTAACATTGGAAACCAATGTGAAAAGGGTGAAGAGGGAAGTAACAGTTCACCAAATTTGGCAGCTCTTAAACAGTCCCAACATTTTTAGGATTGGCAAAATGTTGTTATGTAGTCTTTTCGGTAAAAAGCATATGTAAAAGTATCCGAACAGAACGTTGATGTAAGTGTGTTTCCATGGTGAGAAAGTGTGAAGGGATCAGCCGGAAGCTTTATGGTAGTGTAAGGGAAAAAGTCGAAAAGGTAGAGTGTAAAAGCACAATTAATGTAAAAGTGACAGGTGGCTGAAAGCAAGCCGCTCTAGCCTTCTGCAGCCTCATGGAATAAGAGGGTGGAATTTCATACTGCTGCAGGGTTGAATTTCACACTGCTGCAAAGGGCAGTGGAGATTGTTTCTTTTTTTTTAAATAAAAAAAGCTTGTTAGCTTTGCTGTTTGCAAAGCTCAAATTTAAAAAAAAAATTGAATTTTTGTTCCACTTACCAAGATGAATTGCCTCAGTATGCAACCAGCAGGCCACAGGACCACCTTCTAGCAGCATTCACTTGTCTTTGTGATCTTGTTTGCTACTTAAAACCTAATGAATTATTTTATTACTACTTTGTTTCTTCAAAATTGTCTCTGTTCCAATTAGAGGCAAGTGAGTATATTCAAATATCTGTGTTTTTAGATATTTGCATGTAGGTGTGCTATTGAGTGTCTTACAAGTAACTCCAATTGAACATTCATTTGTCCATAACATTTTCTTCCCATGATCCAGTCAACTTCTAACACAGGCAATATTTTTAAGTTCAGAAAGATTTCAATGACTAGGATAATATAGCTGGTAGCGGTATAGGAGATTATTGAAAAGCCCAATTTGGCTGCTGGTGGGAATTAGTGGCTGAATTGAGATTGTGTATTAAAGGTATCTGGCACTCTCTTGATCTAAAAACGCAGACCATAGGAGGAGGGATTCTACGGGCAACAGACGGAGGGAGACGTCTTAGATGGGGGCAGATCATTCCAAATACCCTGTGCGAGTCTTTATTGGAGATGCGTGGAAGGAATTCCAGAAATGTCAGAATGCGGAGGTAGAGCCAGATGAGGCCATTATCCGTGCCTTCAAAATAATTTCCGTCTCTGTCGCCGACTTATTGACTGTCCCATCCCAGGGAGATCAAAGGGAGAGGGGCCTAGATGGTTCAACTCAGATTGGTCACTTGCAGCTAGGCGGCTGAAACTACCTCTTCACGCCTCCCCGAGGAATGCTGTGCTAGTCAAAATCTGTAGAAAGCAGTAGAAACTAGCCCTTATTAAATGCAGGGCAACCTTGAAGGAAGAAGCCTGGGGCAACCTCATGGAAGCATCAACCTATAGGTGCAGTGGCAAGTTTTGGAGCATCAAAAACAGTCCCATTCTGGTAGAAGAGGCTGGTAATGTTCTAGAGCACACATCACTGAAAACGAATGGGTCAGTCACTTTGAGCACATATTAAAGGGAGACTTGGCCCTGTCCCCCTTATTTAAACTCGGGGGTCCCCCCGAAAAATTAGTCATCTTGGAAGAAGAAGTAAGGCGTGGTATCATTGGTCTAACATATAATAAGGACCCGGGCCCCAATGGAATCCCACCCGATCTTTATCTGTCAGGTGTGGTGCTTTGGGCTCCAGCATTCACTTCCGTAATTAACGCAGTAGCAAGGCTTGGCACTCCATCCTCATGGGCAACTTCCATCATTATGCCAGTTTTTAAAAAGGGGGATAGGGACAGCACCGTGTGCTACAGACCGATCTCTCTGATAGATTCAGTGGTAAAAATGGTCGGCAGGATATTGCTGGATGGGTTATCGACCTGGGCTAGGGAACATTTTGTCGGACGCCCAATATGGGTTTCGCCCTGGCCGTTCTACGATTGAACAGTCCTTGAACCTCTTCCTAATTTCCAGTAAATATACAGTTGCTCGTAGGGGTATCCTCTCCCTGGCTTTCATGGATCTGTCATGCGCATTTGATTGCGTAAACAGGGGCAAACTTAGGCAGATCCTATTAGCCTTAGGAGTAGATAGAGAGTTGATCTCCTTTCTCTACGATCTTCACCGAGACACTAAAGCGGTAGTGCGTTACTCGTCGACCTTGAACGTATCTCCCTCATTCCCCATAAGGAGAGCGGAGTCCATCAAGGCTGTATATTAGCCCCTTTTCTTTTTAACCTCTGTATCAATAACTTGGAGAAAATCCGCCTGAAGACTAAGACTGATTATCTCCCAGTTCTGCTATATGCAGATGACGCCATCTTGATGGCGAGGACAGAGAGGGGTTTACAAACCATCTTATCATCATTCACCCCGTTCATGGGAGATTTGGACTTAAAAAATCAATAATTCCAAATCATACATCATGTAACTGGGGACACGGCCCACTAGATCATATGTTTTTAAGGTAGGGCCCACCCATATTCCTAAAACATTTGTTTTTTCTTATCTGGGGGTACTCCTCGACGACAAATTTGACTGGGTCCCACAACTTACCCGCAAGAGAAACAACCTTAACAAGGAATCTGCCACAATTTTTAATTTTGCTGCAAGACTGGGTAAAAAAACAGTGGGGGCTCTCCTGGAGCTCAATAGGGCAAAGTGCCTGTCAAAAGAACTTTATGGCACTCAGTGTTGGGCCACTTCCTGTGGGATGGAGGTGCCGCCAGAGTGGCGCTACGGACATGTTTCCTGTCCACGTACTGTGGGGGTCTGGCCTCATCGGATCTCCTGTCCTACTATCAGGCCTCCCACCTTTTGGTTCTCAATGAATGGTGGTATGGCGATAGAGGAGACCCTGCATACGCTCTTGAACGCTCGTTGATGGGAGATACCACGCTGCACACGCTATTGTATTCGGCTAGGCAACGGAGGGGGCTGCCACGCGCCACACAGGTGATCTTCGTGATTTGGCGACAAGTGCTGCGCCGTATGGGCTGGTGGGGTAGACTGACAGCGGAGACCCCACTGTGGAAGAACGGACAGCTCCCCGCACTAGCCTCGCTGACAGGGTTTGGTGGCTGGGATTCAATTGGAATTTCCTCACTTGGACATGTTCTGACCGGGGTTACTCTCAAGTCCTTCCAAGAACTTAGCACTGAATTCCATATGCCCAAGACCCAATTATTCAAGTATTTACAATTTCGTCACGCGCTTGCACCTAGTTTGGTTGGCTTGGATCAACTACCAGAGTTTAGTCCAGTAGAAGCCAAAATCTTCATGAGGGACCTCGGGGATAAAAAGGTGTCCCGAATCTACCAAACGCTAGTCACCCATTGCTCCTCTTCCCTGATACCGCTGAAAGAATCCTGGGAAAAGGACATTGGCCCATTGGACGAGGATGACTGGAGGGAGGCCTTGGAGTCCCCGCGTGGGGCTGCTATTGCAGTGCGACTCCGCTTAATACAATTTAAATATCTGCACAGGGCCTATTATACCCGGGAGAGACTGTGGAAGGCGGACCTGATTGCGTCCCCGGAGTGCCTGCGCTGTGGGACTGAGAGAGGTACGCTGCTGCATACGGTGTGGTCCTGTGTTGGTCTGACTCGGTTCTGGAACGCCGTTTGGAGTTGTTTGTCGGAGGTTCTGGGATGGGGCTTCTACATATCTTGGAGAATGTGGGTGGGAACATCTACAAGCGTCACCTTATGTTGTTGGGTCTGGTGGTTGCTAAGCGGGATCTGGCGAGGGCATGGAAGGGTGAGCGTGCTCCTCCACTAAGTGCCTGGAAAGCGGGCCTAGACTACTTAATGGGATTGGAGCTGCCTGTGTTTGAGGCCAGGGGGTGCCCCCGGAAACATTACAAGATCTGGAAACGGTGGGTGGATTACAGGGGGTTGACTCTGGAGCCTCCAGCAGACTCGGATGATGGGTTACCTACGATGGAGGACCTCCAGGCCTAGGGGGGCACTCGACGACTGTGGTAATGTATTCAAATGCTGAGGCTTATTGTGATCATGTGCATCAGGCTAGGGTGGGATAAGGGGTGGGTAGTTGGGGTGTTGGGTAGTTGGGGTAGTGGAGGAGGGGAGGGAGGGTTTTTTTTTCCGAGTGATTAGGTTTGTGTATACATAGAGATGTATACCATTTGACAGTACCCTCCTGACTGTGGAGAACTGTATTTATGCTCTGCCTAATCAATCAATAAAAACGGTTGTGAAAAAAAGTACTTTATGGCAGCAAAATCTGGGGACATGTGGATGTAAAGTATGTCCAACACAATTATGAGATGTTAGTTGTCAGTCCCTCAGGGTATCCCCTCTTTTACTGCCCACAAAGAGTTGAGCATGTCCTATATCACAGACCAGATAGCTTTAGCCCGCTGTCACTTTGGTTAAAAACATGACTGAAGGCAATCCTTATAGACTGTCTATCCCTAGATCAAGCACTAAAGATACCATGGTTGAAATATATTAAAAGAAATGTAACAAACTTGGGAAGAGGTGACCTGAGGGAACCCGTAAAATGGACTTACCCACCCTGAAGATGGCATTTAGCATGCGCCAGTCCACATTAAGGGAGAAGAGGGAGCTCATGAAGCCAAGTGTTTGCAACATCGTGAAAGAGCTTTCCAACCCCAGCGCAGGAAACAACGACATCACCCCATCGCAAGACCTCTGCAACTCCTTCACTTCATACTTCCACAACAAGATCGCGGACATACACAACAGCTTCAACAACCAACCAACGCACACCATGACCGAACAACCACCCCCCACCACCACCCTCCACGCCTGGACCCCGATCAGCACCGAAGACACCATCCGCACAATGAACTCCATCCACTCCGGATCACCGACCGACCCCTGCCCTCACCACGTCTTCAACAAGGTCGACGCTGTCATCGCACCCCACCTGCGGGACATCATCAACACCTCCTTCGACACCGCCACCTTCCCTGAGAGCTGGAAACACGCCGAACTCAGCGCTCTACTCAAGAAACCAACAGCGGACCCCACCGAACTCAAGAACTACCGCCCCATCTCGCTCCTCCCGTTTCCAGCCAAAGTCATCGAGAAGACCGTCAACAAGCAGATGGCCGCCTTCCTCGAGACGAACGGATCCCTCGACCCCTCACAGTCCGGCTTCCGAGCCAATCACAGCACCGAGACCGCCCTCATCGCCGCCACCGATGACATCCGAGCCCTGATGGACAATGGAGAAACAGCGGCCCTCATCCTCCTAGACCTCTCCGCGGCATTCAACACTGTCTGCCACCGCACCCTAGTACAGTGCCTCAGCAACGTCGGAATCCAGGACAAGGCGCTGGAATGGATCATCTCCTTCCTCGACGGAAGAACACAGAGAGTCCGCCTACCACCGTACAAGTCAGAGGCCTCCGAAGTCATCTGCGGCGTCCCTCAAGGGTCATCTCTGAGCCCCACCCTCTTCAACGTCTACATGAGCCCCCTCGCGGCCATCGTACGCAAACACAACCTCAGCATAATCTCCTACGCCGACGACACCCAGCTGATCCTCTCCCTGACCAACGACCCCGCCTCCGCCAGAGCCAACCTGCACGAAGGGATGAAAGAGGTAGCCGAGTGGATGACGACCAGCCGCCTGAAACTGAACTCTGACAAGACGGAGGTCCTCATCCTGGGCTCTTCACCCTCCGCCTGGGACGACTCCTGGTGGCCTCCCGCCCTGGGCACCGCACCCAAACCGACAGACCATGCACGCAACCTGGGCTTCATCCTGGACTCCTCCCTCTCCATGACCAGGCAAGTCAACAACGTCTCCTCGGCGTGCTTCAACATCCTACGCATGCTACGGAAGATCTTCTGGTGGATCCCCACCGAGACCAGGAAGACCGTCACCCAGGCCCTCGTCACCAGCTGACTGGACTACGGCAACGCCCTCTACGCCGGTACCATCGCCAAGCTCCAGAAGAGACTCCAGCGGATCCAGAACGCCTCAGCCAGACTCATCCTCGACATCCCACGAACCAGCCACATCACCGGACATCTGAGAGACCTTCACTGGCTCCCCGTCAAAAAAAAGAATCACCTTCCGCCTCCTCACCCACGCACACAAAGCCCTACACGACCAAGGCCCGAGCTACCTCAACAGCCGAATCAACTTCTACGCTCCCAAACGCCACCTCCGATCAGCCAACCACGCCCTCGCCGCCGTCCCCCGCATCCGAAGAGCGACTACGGGAGGAAGGTCCTTCTCCTACCTGGCCGCCAAGACCTGGAACTCCCTCCCGACCGACCTGCGCCTGACCCAAGACCACCTCTCCTTCAGGAAGAAGCTGAAGACCTGGCTGTTCGAGCAGTAGCGGCACCCCCCAATCCCCCCCCCCCCCCCAGCGCCTTGAGACCCTACGGGTATGTAGTGCGCTATATAAGTGTCACTGATTGATTGATTTGCCACTTTGTTAAATTAGGGTCATCAGCGAAAGCGGAGCCGTATATACTTTGTTTATTGAACGCTCACAATAGGTTTTTTCTGACCAGGTTCCGGTTTGACTTGTTTTATCTACTTCTTTCTTAGCCAAGGGGCGTTACCAGAGGGCAAGTACTCCCACCCTGCAGCTGCGATGGTACATCTCCGCAGGAAATGCTTCATTTTACCATGTTTTGTACATTTTATGACACTCCGAGAAAATCATATTTAATCCCCATCTTGAAACAGGCCAACTTTAAACAAGTTCGGCCTGCATTTATATTTCTCCAGATGTTGACAGGCACTACCGTATTTCATGTTTTAAGCTTTTTAAAGTCTGCCATCAAACCTAGGACGAGCATCGATTAGTTGGGTCTCTCCCTACGATTACTTTTTGGGCTCATGCACTTGTATAGCCAATAGGGTGTGGACCTGGCTATTGACTTCTATGCATTGTTTTTAGTAGTTTTACTTTAATATCATGGGTGTCTAGTATTTTAAATGCACTTTGTATATATTAGATGAATTATGAATTTGCATAGGCTTGTCCTAGAGATTGTATATATTGCATCTCTGAGTATGCAAGTCTGACAATGGTGTCTGTCTGCAGTTGTTGAACCTACGTATCGAAACACCAGTCTTTGTCAACTTTCCTCCACATTACTTTGCACTACAGAAATCTGCAATATCTTGACAAATTTCTGTAAACAGGTTCCTGTAGAGAACCCGGAGGTGATAGTTTCAAGATTTCCACTTTTCTTTGCTAAAGGAACATGTCAGCCAGTACAAGCCTCATGTCTGATCAAGGCTAGCTGAAGAATAAAAAAATAATAAAATCTTACCTGTGAAAAGGTTTGGGGTAAGAATTAAAAAAAATAATTGTGATGAGTGTAAGACGCATCATTAATCTCAAAGGAAATGCAGATAGCAAAAGGATAAGAAGCCTCTGCAAGATTTTTGATCCCCTAACATCATGTTTGTCAGATGTGCAGCATTTAAACACAGATAAGGATCTATTTACATAAGATCACTGCTAAAAATCTACCCTCCAAGTCACTGTAAATATATCTTAAGATTGTATTAAACTTTAATCTGATTCTTACTCAAAAAGGTCAACTCCAAGCACTGTGGTTGTAAATCGACTTTCTTGTCGTTCAACTTTTGATACAGTTTTTCACAGGGTGTCTGCGGACTAGCTGTTTGATATATCCTGTTCTTTCAAAGACCGCATTGAAGTCAGCGGTCTCCTTTAAAATTAGACATGAAACTTGAACACACCCCTTCCCAATATGGAAGCTTGACTATGGTAATTTAGAAACAAGTACACTCAAAATGGTAGTTGGAATGAAACCAAACCTGCCATTAGGCAATTTTCCCCATTCACATCTCATTCCTTAAGAATGTTCTGCTCTTGCATGTGGTTCTTAGTTTCAAACGTTTAGCATCTTTTTTCTCATAAATATCATCTAATTTCCATCTTATTCAAAAACAGATATTAATTACAAGGTGCATGCATCTTTTTCTTTTTCTGCCTTATCTGTTCTTGATCCGGGCGGCTTATGAAATATCTGGAATCAATCCACTTTCTTCAACATTCTTTGACTTTGATTTTACGCTTTGATGATCTTCTTTTATAATGCACATCAACCTTCCTAGAGTCCGCTTTCTACACAGGGACGCTTTTAGCAACTTCACTTTTAAAAATCAGGTGCATGCAGTAGCTTCTAATTTTTCCTTCAACTTTCAATCATCCTCCTTTTTCCTGGCTTAAAAAAGAATGTATATGCTTCCAGAAAAACACAGATATTATTCCCTAGAGTTGAAGCTACTGCACATTTTCGTTATCATTCACAAAACAACCTATAATTCATCTGTGGTTTAATTTATTCCCCTTTTAGTCAATCAAAGAAGAGCCACAAGTGAGTGAACCAACGGAAAATGTAAGTTAATTATTTAAGAGTTTAAAGAGTGTTGCACTTATGTCAATTTCAAAATATTTCCTCGACTGAACCAATGACTCTGTCAGTACCACAAAACTAAATATTGTCCAAGAATCTTGATTTCTGTCAATTGTACATTGTAGAAAAGTTTAAAATCTTCCAAGACTGTCTCTTGGCAAAGAGAATTTCATGGTTTGTCTATGATTTCTAATCATGAGTATAGAATACGTGTAATTAATTTTGAATATGAAATTTATGTCACAACTTCCACATTCCTTTTTGAACCAGTACTTAAAGAACACATCAAAAAATGTGCTGCTTCTAAATTGTAATCAACCATACAGATTCTGATACAACCACCTGTCTTGGAGTCAGTTAGGGCAGGAAAACCCAGGCTTGACCACCAAAGCACATGTCAGCTGGGGTAATCAGGAGGGCAACTACTAGGTAGTCACTTGGGTGTATGACAGACTTCTCTTGACACCAGATTCATGTCTGGGGATAGAAGGCATGTTGTTTGACACCAAACCTCACCTATTTAGATGGTATCATAATGGAGCTAGCAACCCAGGTATGCCTTGGGCAAGCCCCATATTATCCTATGGACCATCTATCACTTAATGTGTACTTAATTTGCTATCTTCATCTGGTATTCTTTTGTGGACAACAGAGTAGAGTGGAACATTTCTACTCTAAAGTGTCCACCGACCTTGTGAGAACACCCACTCATTCAAACAGGAGATGATCTTGTGCTGATTCAGATAGGGTAGTAACGGTCTTGCTAGAACTATCTGCGCTGGTACCTTCTGCCTTGACCACACAATGGGCTAGACAGCATGCAGTGGGAAAGAATTGGCCCAGACCTCGCATCTATCACTGTACATTGAACTCTGAAGGGAATCACATACACACAAGCAGTGTATGACAGCATTTGGAGCCAGGCACCATTTGCATGTGCGATGCGTGTGTTAGGGGTGTGATAAGTTCAGCACTCTTTGACTTACAAAGCCAATAATTGGCATGTAATCTGGAACAGCATGAAAAAAAAATAGTAAAATTGTAATTGAGTGCTCTGGAAAGACTGGGTCATGTCCATTTTAAGAACTTGCCCTGGTAGCGCATGTGCCATTAGTGGCCGTTTTAGTTCCAGGATGAGTTAGCTTTTAGAGATGTGTATCACAGGTATTTGTGCAGCTCCCATTGTAATAACCTTAGAATTGGTGGTAAGACAGCATCTTTGCAACGGAAAGTGAGTCTTTCTTCATGCAATGCAAAAATTTCTATGGGCCACATGTACGACCCTACTAATTTGTGAGTCGCAAATAGGAATGTACAACAGTGTCTCAGACACTGTTTGCGATTCCTAATGGGGTTGCAAATTGCCTGCCTCATTAATATTCATGAGGCAGGTGCAATTTGCGACCCCATTAGGAATGGCTAGCACTCCCAGGGAGGGTGGCCTGTTGGGGTTAGCAGACCACCATGTCTTTGACTGCTTTTTAAATAACCATTAAGAAAATGGGGTAACCCATAAGGTATGGACCTGGGCATTTAATGGTATCAAAACAACAATGGTCCTAGACCTATTAATTATACAGATTGACTTAAATCAATAGTATCCAAAATGTTTTTAGGTAGAGCAACCACAGTCCGTCTGCTCTATTGTACTAGAAAAACTTTTTGTACCACACAAAAAACCTAAACCACCAACAAGAGATTACTTTTGATTTATTAACTTATTCATCATCTTTCTTGATATTTTTATATGTTTTTACAGTTCATATTATACACAGATATTTCATTTCATTTCCAAATTGATAAAAACAGAGGTTGCCCAAGAGAAGAATTGTGCAAAGGAGGTGATCAGGAGTGTGAAAGCAAGTGAACGGAAAGGAAGCAAATTAAAGAGTGAAGAAACAACTATTCACATTATTTACAAAACAATAACAGACTTTCTGCTCAGTCATATTGGGACCCTGGCCAACTGATTTAAAGTTTTTTAGAACATTTTTAAGTAGACATATGTCTGAAAATTATTTTGCACTATATACAGTTCTTAAGTTGGTCCAAGGGTAATTAGAGATACTGTCGACGTTTCGACTCGTCTTATGCCCAACCGGTGATTTAAACCTTGGGATTGCGAGTCTTCATCAGGACTGGAGAACGAACGTAGGCAACCAAGGGATAATAATAACCCTAAGAGAGATGAAATTGGCAATTACTAACTTCGGTGGATAGGTTTTTTATTTTTCACGGCCGTAGCCAGAGTGAGGTATATTCTTACCCTTCAATAGAACGAAAAACAAGAGGAAGTGGTCCTGAGTTCCAACTTTCCTATTAGTATTCTGTAAGACAAATAATAGAAATGTAAAAAAAACCCAGAGTTTATCTAGGTCTACATACTACTCTGTCTACATGCATAGAGTAGAGGTTAACATTTATTTATTTATTTATTTACCCTTATTATGTGGATTCCATTGTCACCACATCTCGGTGAGGATTCAAAGATTCATACAGGCACCATGGTAAATTATTACCTGCAATTAATTATATCTGTGTCAGTGTACAGTGCACCAGATTTAATTAAGAATCTACAGTGGGAATTAGGATTTGATCCAAAACGATTTACCTTAGAGAATTGGGATTTTTCGCAGATTCTAGATAGCTCCAGTGGTTCAATCAGGTAGCTACAAATAGAGACACAGTATAGTCTCAATCAACATATACAGCATTGGAACAAAGGAAAAATATATATATTTTGACCTTAGAAAACCGGGTGTCAACCCCATTTACCTTGTCTGCGCATTTGCCGTGCTTAAAGTAGGGGTGCCTATTCCTCGGGTCAAGATTCTGTAATCGGGAGGAAGGGAGAAACACAGATAGTTAAATGTCTCCCTAAACGTTATCCTACAAGAACTTGAGATTCAGAGGCTAATAAGACGTAGTCGATCTCGAGACGTCTTACCTATCTGCCGGTGATGGCAGCCGGTCAAACCTCGCCTGTACCGTGGACGCCGCCGTTACTGATCCTGCGCATGCGCGTGTAATTATGCCTCGCGCCTCTGCCAATGCTGGACATAGAGAGCGGACTGCATGTTTAAAAACGTGTAGCGAAGTACACCTTTACTATGCTCGGCGTTCTGTCAGCGGCCGGTGAATGTAAATAAAAATTAATTTTGCGCATAGTGCAGGTCATTGTGAAAATTATCGAGTCTGTTAGAAGATAACAAAGAAATTTTTAACAACAACATTTTTTGGACTTGTTAACGCATCATATTTAAAGGTTTGTACAGCTCAAATTAAATATCTGAATTGCTAGCATTATCGGGATTGTCCTAAGACGCAATACAACAATTCTCTTACTATGATTGTCAGCCTCCAGCAGAGAGACAAACAAAGGACAACTCACACATCATAACCATTTCACTGTGCAGGTAAACAGATTGACAGAGCCACAGTCAATTGGTTGGACAACATCGTCTGTTGACAAACAGTATGGTTAAGTAATCCATAAATATGCATACAATGAAGCACACTTTTTTGTACTTATAGATGATTAAATACACATACAGTCCTGCATATTTCTCGAAGGAATGAGTACATAAGTACATATAGTGTTATTCAATATAAATGTACCATGGGGAATTATGGATAAATAGACATGTTCCGAACACATTGGTACTCATATGCCAAGCAAGGCTACTTGTTTATTCATTTCCTCAAGTTCGTTGAGTCCCTTATTGACAGTGTTGAGCGAGTATATCCACTTACATTCCCTTCTGTTCAGGATATTTTGTAGGTTACCACCTCGTGGATTTTGAGTTATTTTTTCTATGACCCACCACCTCAAGCTATTTTCTGAGTGTTCAAATCTGCTGAAGTGGTCTACCAGAGGGGCACCCTGAGTTTTACAACGTATCCGGCTCATGTGTTGCAAAATCCTGCATTTTATTTTTTGTGTTGTCTGACCAACGTACAGAAACCCACATGGGCACATGATTGCATAAATGAGCCATGAAGTGTTACAGTTAGTATGTTGTATCAATCTGTATGTGCGCTCATTGTGGGTGAAACTCTTACCCTCTATTGTAAGCGGGCAGGCTTTACAAGAGCCACATTTCCTGTGGCCAGTCACCGTTTGTCCATCCCATAGTGTATATTGGCTCATGATCTGTTTATTAGGCAACATAGATTGCACTAGGTGATCGCGGATATTCATACCCTTGCGGAATGCATGTAGTGGTGGTGGAATTCCCCCTAGTTCAGCACTGATCAAGTGCCAGTGACGGTTTACACATTTTTTAATGGCATTGCTTTTTGTGTTAAACGTCGTCACACAAACCAGACGTTCCTCTTTTGGTTTGGGTTTAGTGCAGAGTAAGTGTTCCCGGTGGTTATGAAGAAGAATTTCTTCATATTCCAAAATGATTATTACATTCAAACCAATGGGGTGGCAATGGGGGCTAGCTTGGCCCCCAATCTTGCCATCATTTATATGAGTGAATACGAAAATAAGTACATCCTTAATCAATATAATCCGTACCGCAGTAATATCTTATTGTGGGTACGGTATATTGATGACGTTCTCTTGATTTGGCAGGGACAACAGTCAGAACTTACAGAATTTCACAGTTGGGTGAATACTTGTTCAAATGCTATACAGTTCACCTTGGACTCAAATGCGTCGACTATCAATTTCTTGGATCTTAAAATTAAAACTGAGGAGGGTAGATTGTATACCACCTTGCACAGAAAGAGCAGTGAAAGGAATACCCTCCTCAGCTATACTAGTCATCATCCACGCAACCTTAGGGATAATTTGCCCTTTGAGCAATTCCTAAGGTTGCGTCGAAACTGTTTCAAGAAAGACGATTATTTTGAGGAATCAGCCACTCTGATGTCAAGACTAAGCGAACGTGGGTATCCCACTAGATTGCTCAAAAAAGCCAGAAAGAGGGCATGGCATAACCACCGGGAACACTTACTCTGCACTAAACCCAAACCCAAAGAGGAACGTCTGGTTTGTGTGACGACGTTTAACACAAAAAGCAATGCCATTAAAAAATGTGTAAACCGTCACTGGCACTTGATCAGTGCTGAACTAGGGGGAATTCCACCACCACTACATGCATTCCGCAAGGGTATGAATATCCGCGATCACCTAGTGCAATCTATGTTGCCTAATAAACAGATCATGAGCCAATATACACTATGGGATGGACAAACGGTGACTGGCCACAGGAAATGTGGCTCTTGTAAAGCCTGCCCGCTTACAATGGAGGGTAAGAGTTTCACCCACAATGAGCGCACATACAGATTGATACAACATACTAACTGTAACACTTCATGGCTCATTTATGCAATCATGTGCCCATGTGGGTTTCTGTACGTTGGTCAGACAACACAAAAAATAAAATGCAGGATTTTGCAACACATGAGCCGGATACGTTGTAAAACTCAGGGTGCCCCTCTGGTAGACCACTTCAGCAGATTTGAACACTCAGAAAATAGCTTGAGGTGGTGGGTCATAGAAAAAATAACTCAAAATCCACGAGGTGGTAACCTACAAAATATCCTGAACAGAAGGGAATGTAAGTGGATATACTCGCTCAACACTGTCAATAAGGGACTCAACGAACTTGAGGAAATGAATAAACAAGTAGCCTTGCTTGGCATATGAGTACCAAAGTGTTCGGAACATGTCTATTTATCCATAATTCCCCATGGTACATTTATATTGAATAACACTATATGTACTTATGTACTCATTCCTTCGAGAAATATGCAGGACTGTATGTGTATTTAATCATCTATAAGTACAAAAAAGTGTGCTTCATTGTATGCATATTTATGGATTACTTAACCATACTGTTTGTCAACAGACGATGTTGTCCAACCAATTGACTGTGGCTCTGTCAATCTGTTTACCTGCACAGTGAAATGGTTATGATGTGTGAGTTGTCCTTTGTTTGTCTCTCTGCTGGAGGCTGGCAATCATAGTAAGAGAATTGTTGTATTGCGTCTTAGGACAATCCCGATAATGCTAGCAATTCAGATATTTAATTTGAGCTGTACAAACCTTTAAATATGATGCGTTAACAAGTCCAAAAAATGTTGTTGTTAAAAATTTCTTTGTTATCTTCTAACAGACTCGATAATTTTCACAATGACCTGCACTATGCGCAAAATTAATTTTTATTTACATTCACCGGCCGCTGACAGAACGCCGAGCATAGTAAAGGTGTACTTCGCTACACGTTTTTAAACATGCAGTCCGCTCTCTATGTCCAGCATTGGCAGAGGCGCGAGGCATAATTACACGCGCATGCGCAGGATCAGTAACGGCGGCGTCCACGGTACAGGCGAGGTTTGACCGGCTGCCATCACCGGCAGATAGGTAAGACGTCTCGAGATCGACTACGTCTTATTAGCCTCTGAATCTCAAGTTCTTGTAGGATAACGTTTAGGGAGACATTTAACTATCTGTGTTTCTCCCTTCCTCCCGATTACAGAATCTTGACCCGAGGAATAGGCACCCCTACTTTAAGCACGGCAAATGCGCAGATAAGGTAAATGGGGTTGACACCCGGTTTTCTAAGGTCAAAATATATATATTTTTCCTTTGTTCCAATGCTGTATATGTTGAGTGAGACTATACTGTGTCTCTATTTGTAGCTACCTGATTGAACCACTGGAGCTATCTAGAATCTGCGAAAAATCCCAATTCTCTAAGGTAAATCGTTTTGGATCAAATCCTAATTCCCACTGTAGATTCTTAATTAAATCTGGTGCACTGTACACTGATACAGATATAATTAATTGCAGGTAATAATTTACCATGGTGCCTGTATGAATCTTTGAATCCTCACCGAGATGTAGTGACAATGGAATCCACATAATAAGGGTAAATAAATAAATAAATAAATGTTAACCTCTACTCTATGCATGTAGACAGAGTAGTATGTAGACCTAGATAAACTCTGGGTTCTATTACATTTCTATTATTTGTCTTACAGAATACTAATAGGAAAGTTGGAACTCAGGACCACTTCCTCTTGTTTTTCGTTCTATTGAAGGGTAAGAATATACCTCACTCTGGCTACGGCCGTGAAAAATAAAAAACCTTTCCACCGAAGTTAGTAATTGCCAATTTCATCTCTCTTAGGGTTATTATTATCCCTTGGTTGCCTACGTTCGTTCTCCAGTCCTGATGAAGGCTCGCAATCCCAAGGTTTAAATCACCGGTTGGGCATAAGACGAGTCGAAACGTCGACAGTATCTCTAATTACCCTTGGACCAACTTAAGAACTGTATATAGTGCAAAATAATTTTCAGACATATGTCTACTTAAAAATGTTCTAAAAAACTTTAAATCAGTTGGCCAGGGTCCCAATATGACTGAGCAGAAAGTCTGTTATTGTTTTGTAAATAATGTGAATAGTTGTTTCTTCACTCTTTAATTTGCTTCCTTTCCGTTCACTTGCTTTCACACTCCTGATCACCCCCTTTGCACAATTCTTCTCTTGGGCAACCTCTGTTTTTATCAATTTGGAAATGAAATGAAATATCTGTGTATAATATGAACTGTAAAAACATATAAAAATATCAAGAAAGATGATGAATAAGTTAATAAATCAAAAGTAATCTCTTGTTGGTGGTTTAGGTTTTTTGTGTGGTACAAAAAGTTTTTCTAGTACAATAGAGCAGACGGACTGTGGTTGCTCTACCTAAAAACATTTTGGATACTATTGATTTAAGTCAATCTGTATAATTAATAGGTCTAGGACCATTGTTGCTTTTTAAATAAATCATTATTATTTTTTCTAAATGGAGCTTGTTTTCCTTAAAGGAAAATGGGATGCATTTTAAAAAGAAAAAGGAAACGTTCCTGTTTCATTTTTTAAGAGTAGGCAGTGGTCCTTGGGACCACTGTCTGCTCTTAAAAATTACTTTTGCATCCATTCACAAAGGGGAAGAGGTAGGGGACCCCTTCCCGTTTGCGAGTTTCTTACCACCTACTTGAAGTAGGTGGTAAACTGTGAGTATTTTGCTACCGCATTTGTGGTTGCAAAACAATCATACATTGAAGTGCAAGTTGCTATTCGGAAGGGACGCCCTTGGCATGCCCCTTCCTAATAGTGCGTCGCAAACCTTATTTTGCGAGTCGGTAATAGGTTACCGACTCGCAAAATAGGGTTTGTACATGGGCCAGACCAATTTTGAGGTCGCAATCAAGCCGATTTCTGTTTGTGTCTGCAAAATCGGTCATACATCTGGCCCTATGGCTGGTAAATTTTAGAGATATGGCTGTATGTCTAACAAATGTGTGGTGGAATGCACTAAAATCTTGTCACCTAGGAGGTGACACTCAAATAGCGCTTCTTGACATATGGTGTACAGCGCATAGATGGGACCAGCAAAGTTCCTCGGACCCAAATATGGCACAGTTCAGTGCTGGAACAATCCCTTTTGGGAGCCCTGTTCTGAAGGGGAGATGGGGCCTGGGCAGACACAAACAATGACGCTTGGACTTTAAATTTGATATTTGACCAAATGGGCACTGCAGCACGTCAACTCCCCCCCCCTCCCCCTCCCTCCCGATCAGGGGACTTTTCCAAAGACACCGTTCAGTTTTTTCTGCCTTTCTCTGTACATACCGCATGCCCCCGAGAAACCCCTTTCCGGTAATGGGAATGACAGCCGTGGAAAAACACAGGTGCAGACCAGTGTTAACCACAACCATGTACCCCAATGACATTTCGAGACCCAAGTACTCAAAATAGACGCAAGAAAAACAACATGGACAAACAAAAATGACGATTTTGTACCTCTTGCATAATGCAGCTAAGAACAGGCTAACATTTGTTGATTCATTTCTATTAAGTCGGCCTTCTGGTTTACCCTTCCTCAAGATATTCTTTACTTCCTAGCAGTAACTGTCAAAGAAATGAACATTGGAAATAGATCCCAATTAAAAATAACATAATTGGAAACCTGAGCTTATATTTCAATCGTAACAGCACAAAACAGACCCAAGGTTGTGTGAGTTATCTGTGCCTCTTTTAGTAGCCACGTTATTTTGGAACCCATTTGTTTACACGCTATTGTAGTAAAAACAGCTATAGCAATTCTCAAAAGTGAGCAATTGTCCCCTTTCCTTATCAAAGACACCATTTCTATCACTAGATAACTTCTTTGTGGAAGACCCTCATTTGTGTTGTTGCTGGCAGGGCAGTCATTTGATACTCAATCGTTTTGGGCCTGTTGAGAAGGTCTGGCAATTATGGGAGGTCACTGCTGAGTTCTGCCACTGAGCTGGCTCATTTTGAAAGCCATGACTTAGAAACAAGTAAATGTGTCAAATAGCTAGTTTATGTGACAAAGACCAACAAGAAGCGTCACAGGGAAAGCACACATCATTTGAACGTGTCTCCAATATAATTATTCATTCTTGTTTCACCACGTGAACATTTAATAAGAAAGAATTCCATAATAAAGCTTATATTTAATGAAATCTTCTTTTGCCTAGTAACCCTTGGACCTGGAGGTCCAGTATTTGGCCTCTCGAGTAGCAGAGGCCCGCTGATGAGAACCCAGCCGCATGTGCTGGGTCCTAAAACTGAAAGTCATTTTTCCTGATAAATTATTATACGAGATCTTTAGTAAGTCAGCTGTAATTGTGGTTTTGAACAGTTGCTCTCCATATATGGGATGCAACATTGAAGAAGAAATGTTCCCTAGTTTCAGCTAAATATATCGATCTTCCTGCCACCTTCGAGC
This sequence comes from Lissotriton vulgaris, assembly GCF_964263255.1. Classification (NCBI taxonomy): domain Eukaryota; kingdom Metazoa; phylum Chordata; class Amphibia; order Caudata; family Salamandridae; genus Lissotriton; species Lissotriton vulgaris. The sequence continues at coordinate 125,485 of NW_028248366.1, read as the reverse complement.
TGCCTTCGATCATGTCCCGTCAGAAAAACTGTGGAAGGTACTTCTGGTCTGGCAAAGACAAAAAACCTTCTTAAAATATCAGAGGAAAATCCAACACAAATTAAAAAAAGTATAATTTTAAGTAAATGTATACAACAAAGTGAACTAACTAAATAGTAAATATATATATATATCTGGAGTTATAGATTTTCAAAGCATTAAAAAAAAAGTGCATTTAAAAGTGCAGATATTTAACATTGCAGACAGTTGGTAAATCTGCTAGTGACAGTCAGTCACTTAGAGGTTGAGTTACGTTGTACCCTCGCAAGTTAGAGATTTTTGGGGTCCCAGGACCAGGGCCAAACAGTCCGTTCAATTTAACCAAGCCCATGGAGTCCAGTTGCAGGGGTTGGGCTGGCTGTCAGTGGTCTTTAAACAGGAGTTGTGTCCCAGCTGCTTTTACCATAGGGATGACTCTACCAAAAATGGGATGGAAATACACCAGAGTGGGGTCGTTGCTGACATCAGTCACAGGTGTTTTGTAGTGCTCTTTTGATGTAGCGTTGAGTTAAGGAGTCGGTTACCCAGCTGGTAACCAACAATTCTTGATAGCTGTAAAATTATTGCAAAGGAACTTCGATTTCTTACAGTCGAGGGGAGTGTGGTAGCGGCTTGTAACTTTGGTGAAATCCAGACTACAATGCACAAAAAGCACTTCACCATTTACTTTTGGGCCAGCCCTCGGAGGGCTCGATGAGCAGTGATTCTTTAGATGCAGAGCATCGTTTTACCTGCACTTTACAGGGGACTGGTTCCACCAATCCAGGGGAGTCTGAGGGTATGTCTGGGATCCACAGGGGTCGCTCACTTCGAGAGTGTCGAGTTTTAGCAAAGGACGTGGGACGTTCACACAGTTTCAAGTCTGGTGTCTCAGGAACACAATATCCCTCTTTTGTGTAGGTGGCAAAGTCCTGTTGTCAAGTGACACAGGTCTTGTCTTGGTTCTTCCTTGTCGTAGGTGGTTCAGATCTAAGATTCTGATGTTGGGGTCCCTTAAGTTTTAAATTTAGAAGAGTTTTAGGTGTGGGAGCTGGTAGCTGATGGGCTGCTAGTCCCTGCAGTTTATCCCCCCTCAGATTACCACATCCAGTGATTTAGGTCACCTTTTCTACCAAAACCCATTATTTCTGCCCTCAAAAGATAGCAGCAATAATCTCTAGGTGTACAGATCTGCCTGCTCACCCTTGAAGTGTGGCAAGCCTTCCTGGAGGTGTACACCTCCTGTATTACTAATGTCATGCCTTGTCAGGGTTCAATCATGCCTATGGAAAGGCAGAAGGTTGTGTCCTCCTCTGGGGAAGAGCCGAGATGCATATCAGAGGCTGTGCAGCCTTTGAAGCTCATCACTCTGATGTAGCCCTTCACTAGCCACTAGGGAGGCGTGGCCTCCTTCCTGCCCAAACCTACATACCAACTCCTAGGAGTATTCCCACTGCTGTGAAGGAGGTCACATATCTGTCTTGGAGGCAGTTCGGGCAGGAAACCCCAGGCTTGACAAGCAATGCACATGTCAGCTAGGGTAACCATGGAGGCAACCACTAGGTAGTCACTTGGGTGCACAACAGCCTTCCCTTGACACCAGATGTCTAGAGATAGAAGGCATGTTGTTTGACCCCAAGCCTGACATATTTAGATGGCATCAATATGGAGCTAGCAACCCAGGTATGCCTTGTGGCAAGCCCCATGTTATCCTATGGACCGTCTATCACTTACTGTGTACTTTAATGGTAAACCCACTATAGAGACACATAAGCTGGCACTTACATGTCTATACTCATAATATACTGCACCCTGTCTTCAGGGCATAGAGACATTCTCTAGAGGTGACTGACATACTTAAGATAGTGCTGAGACCCTGTCACACATGTGGAGGACAAAGTTGAAATGAAGCAGTGAACACAGGTCCTGCAGTCTGCAGTTACAGGCCTGATGTCATCTATTTGCCTGGTTCACTCAGTGTGGCACAATCAGTGCTGCAGGCCCTTTACCACCCATGCCCTGCGTACCAAAGTACCACTTACCAGGGACTTACAAGTGATATGGTCTCTGTCAATTGGGGACGGCAATTACACTAGTCACTTTTAGGGAGAGAGCACTGGTACTGGAGCCTGGTTGGCAGGCTTCAGTGCACTGTCCAAGTCAAAAACCAGTATCTAGTAGTCCAAATGCAGGCAAAAAGTGGTGGGACATCTCCAAAAGCGCTGTTTTCTTACAAGGGGGTGAAGGAGTTCAAGTTCCTATGATTCATTTGTCAGACTCAGTCATGGGCACCTCAGATGTCCAAGAACTGTCCTTTAATTAAGCACCGGGTCTCTCCCATCCTTAGATTTGCCAAAAGGGCCCCTTCACCCAATTTCCCAAGAAATAGATATATAAAGCACCCAAACCAGGAGTGCTGCCCTGTATGGAGCAGATTTATAGGGCCACTTCTCCACTACTTCAATATGGGTTGGTGAAAACAACTTTATAAGGGTGCTCTTGAATTTGGGGCACTCCTCTATTGCCCCTTAGGCTTGACCTCACTCTCAAGCCAATCACAGAGTCGGCTAGGCTATAACCTATAGTTTACTGGCTTCGCATTTGACTTGTAGACAAGCTAAAACTGTAAAGAGAAGCCCTAAGTGATATCATAAGCTTCCATAGAATTAAGAAGATCCAGTGGCTAGACCACGTTAAACTGTCCCTAAATGATTTGGGGCTCGAGAGCTATTATCATCCTATTTCTACATACATGACAGTTGTAGTCAAACAAAGATGTTGGGCCCATTTTGACGTTCATAGCAAGTGATCTCATTCTACAGGTAACCAGACCAGGTTCTTTCTCTTGGACAGAAATGTGTTTTGGGCTGAGGAATTCCTATATTTTATGAGTCCAGCATGTGCAAGAGCCCTTTTCTTGCAGTTTAGGTGCAGAACTCCACTAATTGCCACTTTTACTTCAACATGATTTTCGTTCCTGGATTGCTTTCCAGTAGATAGCTGAGGTAGAGCAACTTTTCATTTAGAAATGTTTTGTGAAGATTCATCAAACGGAGCCAAAATTATTAGCAAACCAAAAACAAAATGCTCTTTCTATGGACAACAAGACCTAATTATAACTACCTAGTGGTGTCCGCCACTAGGATATAATGCTTGATCTGACAATAAACATACAAACACATATTCATACACATACATACACAAATAGCTATTTACTGAAAAAGCAAAGGCTGCAGGGACGTTATAGTTGGACTCAGATTTCACTCTTACAAAACCAGTGAAATTCAGCAGTTTTAGTTACCTGAGATAACTATAGCGTATGCCCCCGCAATGCACTGCTTATGACATCACATATTACATCACTCATGACATGGTCAGTGACATCACTGATGACATCTCAAATGACATCACTGATGACATATTCTACAGAACCACTCACATACCCACTCACATGCCTATACAAACTATCATATCCCTACTCACATACCTACACAACCACTCACATACCCATTCACAAACCCATATTGACACAACCACCTACTCATCCATATTGCCACTCACACACCCACTCACTCAGACAGACTTTCAACACAGCCACTTACTCGCCCATACACGCACTTACATATTTACTCACACACCCACACAACTACCTACATACCCATTCACACACCAATCCAAGCACTCCCACATCTGCACATTCACCCATACAGCTATTCACATAGACACTCACTCATACAGCCACATACACACCCTGTCACTCACTCATATAGCCATTCAGACATCCACTCACTCACCCATGTAGTCACTCACACAGCCACTAACTCATCCATAGAGCCACTGACACTTTCACTCATTTACCATTACAGCCACGCACACAGTCACATACTCACCTACACAGATGCTCACACATCCACTTATTGACCCATGCAGCCACTCACACACCAACTCACACACCCAGACACTCACACTTGGATGCACACAGTCATGCAGCCACTTGCATAATACATGTTAGAAGTAATATAACTAATTAGTAGTACACCTAGTATACTAATTTAGCTTTTGTACTATCTTAGCATATATGTTTAACTGTCATAAACTCTTAGAAAACACTTACACTCACTGGATGACATCATCAGTGATGTCACTGACCCTGTCATGAGTGATGCAATATGTGAGGGTATAAGCAGTGCATTGGGACATATGTTATAGTTAGCTTAGGTAACTATAACTGCTGAATTCCTAAGGTTTTGTACAAGTGAAATCTGAACATAACTATAACGTCCCTGTACCTTTGTTTTCTTCAGTGAATGTCTGTGAACTTTTTATTGATGTTTCCTAACTGTATCCTGTAACCTTTGAGAGTGAGTATGTGAGTCCGTGCATGAGTGTCTCAATGGGTGTGTGAGTGTCTGGGTCTGGGAGTAGCTGCATAAGTGTCTCACTGGGTATCTGGATGGATGCCTGAGTGTCTGGGTGGGTCTTTGAGTGGTTGTGTAAGTGTCTGAGTGGGTGCATGAGTTTCTGAGTGAGTGTCTCAGTGAGTCTGTGAGTGGGCGTGAAAGTGTCTGAGTGAGTTTACAAGTGTCTCATGAGTGTGTGTCAGTCTGTGAGTGAGTGATTGAGTGTCTGTGAGTTGGTGTGTTAGTGTCTGAGTGGGTCTGTGAATGGGTGTGTGAGCCTCTGGATGGGTCTGTGATGACTGTGTGAGTGGCTGCATGGGTCTGTGAGTGGGTGTACATGTCTGAGTGGGTCTGTGAGTGGGTTCAAGAGTGTCTTAATTAATCTGTGAGTGGCAGTATGGGTCTGTGACTGAGTACATGAGTGTCTGAGTGCACCTGTGAGTGGGTGTGTGAGTGTGTGAGTGGGTGCAAGAGTGTCTGAATGGGTCTGTCAGTGGGTGTGTGAGTGTCTGTATGGGTGTGTCAATAGCTGTGTGAGTGACTCAGCCACAAAGGAACTGGACCTGCCATTTTATCCAATAAAAGTTCACAGTTTCGCACAAAATAACCAACACAAGTGGAGTGCTTTCTAATGGTTTATTACTACGTTCCACCTCCATGGGTAAGTGTCTAGTACATATTCTACACTACAGCTGCGTAATGGAGCATGAGGAAATGTCACCAGTGACCTTGTGTGTGTTTAGGCAATGTGATTGTTCCTTGTGCGTCTTTAACCAGAAATATGTGATAACATGAATCCTATTCAACACAAGTAAGGGGAGAGGGTCAACCGTATTTACAACTCTGCCACCCCGAACCCCCTGAACCACAATCATACACACATGAAGGGGTGGAGAGATTCAAAGGAACCACATATAATGCCACAAAACAGAACAAATGTAACTGTTTTGAAAATACTGCCCTCACTCACACACCGGAGTGTGTGACATGCTTCCTCATCGGGTCTGCTTACAATACGCCCAGGTGTAGCCTCACTCTGGACAGAGCATAAGGGAGGGGTTAAACATAAAAGACCAAAGGACACAATGCAAAACCAAACAACATATATACTCAACAAAAAGTGATCAGTGAATGTCACCCTGTGACTAGAACTGGTGTAATGAAATGAAATGAAATGAATGAAATGAAAAACGATTTTTAACGCGCAACTAAGCCCAGGTGGGCGTCAAGGCGCCTGACCAAATAATACCAGATAACAGAGAGTAATCCTAATTACGGATATGCCCTGACAAAACACCAGGTCTTGAGCGCCTTTTTACAACAAGTGCAGTTAATAGTGAAGTGTTTAAAACTGGTTTGGGGATACCAAACAAAACTTTATTAATAGGTTCCACAACCAGGATTAAAAGGAGAGAAAAAGATGGGGTGTGTTTCCAAGAGAAAAATGAAGTTCTCAAAACAACCCTCCTAATACCGCTAGTGTGAATATGTTTCGACTGACTTATTGCGCCAAGAAGGTCCCCCCGGTCTTCTTTAGGACATATGTTGCTACCAGTCCTGCTATTGGTCAAACCGTAGTTCGGGCAAAGTACCAAATAACTGATCACACAGGATTCCAATTGAATCAACATGTGTGGAGGGGATCCCAGCGACATGGGAAACAAGAACGAGTTTATTAAGGATGTAAACTCGACATGGCGCCCTGCAGATAGGTGTCTCAAGAACACAACTGTTCCGAGGGAGAAACCTCGTATGACTGCCTGCTTCCGGGTCGCCACGTAGAACATGAATCCTCCTATGGCGAAGACAACAAGACTACAGAGAGGTAAATCTCCATCAAACAAGGCTCTTTACTCTTAACTATATTAAATAAGTGCTTCTTTGTTTGGTGTAGATGTCTTGATATTCCTCAGCATCAAGAACTCCTTACCAAAATTGGTGGTAAAAGCATTGGGGTCCGCTTGTTACGCTGTGCATCATTTTGGCAAAAGACAGGAAGACCTTGGCATACCACTATGGTGGGCTGGGCCTAACGAGTGCAGCTTCTAAGTGATTTGCACATTTGCATACTCGTAGTAATTTAAAGGGAGAACCATGGAATCTGTTGTCACCAGGACAGAATAAAAAAGAGCTCATTCAACCTAGTCACATACACATTTCACTCCAATAGAGCAATGATGCAGTCACCTCAATGAAGGATTTCAGATCATTTGCCAAGAAAATACCCTTGCTTTGCCTTCGCCAAACACAGGAGTTAGGATCATTTGTCCTTTACAGAAGTGTAGCTTCAACAGGGGCAACTGCCATATTTATATTTGTAAGTGCCTCACATTGATGTTTCATTCCTGTGAAATTTGCTATAGGACCAAAACTGCCCTGCAAAAACTTAATGGGGAGTGTGGCTTCCTAGCCCCCCGCCCCAGGATGATTTCAGCCCTGAGGACCCCATTCCCCGTGGCATGGCCACAAACAGGTGGGGGAGGGGGACCACACAGCCCCCATCCCTGGGACGGTTTTGGCCCCCGGGACCCCGTCCCCTGGCTTCCTAGTCATGTGTCCCTGGGTGACCTGGCCTCACCCAGGGCACCCAGTGTGCTATGAGACCCAGGGCCCCCGGTCTCCCTGCCTCCTGCAGGAGCTGGCATTGCTGTCGCACACATGGAGCTGCAAGAACTGTAGCACCCTGCATTCAAAAGTAATAGTTTAATCTGTTTCCCTGCCCACATGTCTGCATGCAGGGAAAGAGATTAAATCTCTGCTTTCAGGAAGCAGGAGCAATTTGAAAGCTCCTGCTTGCTTGAAGAAGAGTATTTGCTTTTGCTTCCAAGCAAAAGCGAACAGCTATGTCTCAAGGGTAGGCAGCTCAGGGCTTACCAAGAGCCGGCCTTATAGGGTAGTGTCCCCAGGGCCATATATGTCTCCAGAAGGGGGGCCACCCAGCCATGGAGGGTGGTTGTCCCCGGTGCCACGTATATGGCCTGGGAGGAGGCTGTATGGCCCCCATCCTTTGTTTAAAGAAATATAATTGGCCCTGGGGTGGTAGCGGTCTCTGGGGCCTGGGGGTCCCATGTTCTTTTTTCAATTGTAGCCCCAGGGAGGTGGTGGTCCTCGAGCCTGGGGCGTCCATATGGCCCACCTTATGTATTTTTTCCTTGTTACCCCGGTGGTGTTGGCCGCCGGATCCCAGGCCCCCCAGCGGGCCTCAAGGCCCCCAATTATTATTAACAAAAGCCCTGGGTAGATGATGGTCCCCAGGACATAAAAAAGTCTTTGGATGGGGGGGGGGGGGCGTGCACTTCCCTCCATTTATTATACAGCTTTGCATTCTCCAAGGACCTGGTCCATCTTTGAAAATAAGCGCGGAAGACCCTGCTTGGTTTTTTATCAATTTTAGCCTCCAATTCATGAAGGTTTGCTGCAAAAGTGTAAAAAGACAATGCATTTTCGTCCTAGCGCTTACATCTGGGACCCCAGGACCAAGGCTATGGGTTTAGGGCCAATCAGAGCTCCTCATTATTTGTGATGGCTTCACAACCACAGATATACAAATTTGGATTTCCTTTAATTTCTCTTTTTTTCAAAAAAACATTTTTTATTGAGCAGAGCGTTTGGTACAAGATATACATTTTGCGATCAAAATCAAAAACACAATTATTGAAACCTTTTAAAAACATTGAATAGCTTCTTCCTGCTATGACAAAATTAAAAAGATAGAAACTGCAGCAGCCAATATCATCATCATCAATAGTTTAAAAAGAAACAATGTGCAAAAACCTGCGATAAAGTGCAGCAGCAAAAAAGTGCAATAAAGTGCAGCAGCAAAAAAAGTGCAAATATTGCAAAATGCAATAACCACCAAAGGGCTTATGCTTCTAAAGTGCAACCATCAAGGAAAAAGTGCTAGTGCTCTTAATCGCAAAGACTGCTACAATTTTAACATCAGTGTCAATATCAATATCAAGTATAAATCACCCCTCCTTTGACTCTTCTAGATTTTTAAAATACTTCCATTTTTTTCAAATCTCCTAATGGCTCCCACCCGACTTGCATATGCCTTTTCAAAATTACGAGTCCTTTTCATTTTATTGAACAACTTCAATTGGGAGAGAACCTCACTGGATTTCCAATTCTGAAGGATTAAGGAGCGGGCTACGGTACAAGATATAAATACAAACATTTCCTCAGCCCTGTTTAGCATCATTCTATCTTTACAAATGCCGAATAGGGCCAACTTGGCCTCAGGCTGGATTCTCTGCTCGATTGCCAACTCTATTTCCGCAAGAATTGCCTCCCAAAAGGGCTCTAACCGTGGACAAGTAAAAAAACATAAGGTACCACCCACCCTGACCATTGGCTTGACATCTGAAACATTTGTTTTCAACCTCCAGATACCTTTTCCCCAGGGCCTCCGGAGTCAAATAAGCGAGCCAGCGTGATAGAAATGCCATCCTTTTCAAATTGGCCATGCGCAGGGATTTACTTCCTAGATGGCATAGGGTCTCCCGATCCTTAAATGAAAAATCTCATTGTGTCTCATGGCTTATTTTGCCCAGATGGCTTTCTATCAATGCAGTTTGTCCCTGGCGGTGTAGCAACCTGTACCAATTCCCTGTGCCATTAATTTTGGCCCCATAAAGGGCTACTACCAATTCATTTGGAGATTCAAAAAGGCCGCTAATGTTTTTTAAAAAGTGAACAACTTGCAGATATTCAAAAAAGATGGGTCTCCTAGGGTTATTTGCCCTTGTCATCACCTCTTGCCAAGCAACCACCATATTTAGAATAACAAAATGTCTTAGCTCCCATAGCCCACAATTTTCCCAGTTTGTTAAATGGCTTGTCTTTAATTGGAGACCTAGGCTGGTACACTACCTCAAACTCAGATATTGTACGCCTGAGGAGCTAGTCTTTTTAATAAAGGACTGAAGTCTAAAAGAATATTCCCTTAAGGTCTTGTATCTGGTCTTGGAGGTTTTTACAAACACTTGAGTTTGAGAACCAATTTCTTGTAACATTTTATCAAAGAAGAAGCTATCTTGAATGCATTTAGATCCCATCAATCCCACCACTATATCTAAAAAGGCAGCCTCATAATACGTTTTTAAATGGGGTAGAGCGAGGCTCCCTTGGTCAGTGGATAATTGTACTACCGACAGCTTGACTCTAGATACTTTTTTACCCCATTTCTTTTAAAAAGGATGAATTAATCTTTATAGGAACATTACTAAATAAAAATATAAGCAGCAGTAATATCGACATTTTAATTAGTGATACCCTGCCCACTAATGAAAGTGGGAGTAGAAGCTACTGATCCAAAAGTCTCTTAATTTAGTTTTTCATTCTTGTATAATTCAGATGATATAGCTGATGTTACTGGCTAGTTACAAATATCCCAAGATATCTGACTGGGTCTTGATTAGCAGCTTGAACTCGCAAACAAGATGAAAAAAGATTTAGATCAGCGTTTAGGGCAAGGACCTCTGTTTTATTAGGATTTATTGTGTAACCCCCAACTTGTCAAAATCTCTAAATTCCCTCAGTATACTTTCCATATTGTCTTAGCCATTCGGGGAACAGGGGGTTGAATAGCAGCATTATTTCTGATTTTAAATACTAAATGCTCTATAAAAAAGGTAAAAAGCAGCGGCAAAAGTAGGCAGCCCTGTCTAGTCCCTCGGTTTATTTTTATTGATCTAGCCCGTTTTGAGTTCATTAATACCTGGGCTGAAGCCCCCTGATAAATATTATGTAGCATATGGATAACCTGAGCTGGAAATCCGAATTGACTGAGGGAGAAAAACAGGGTTGTCCAATTAACCAGGTCAAATGCTTTTTCAGCATTGACCATTAAAATACATGCCGGGGTTAAATTAGTGTTAAAATAGTCCAAGGCCTGCCATAGATCTTCCCGCTATAAAACCTGTCTGATCACTATGAATTACCTCCTGGGCAGCAAATAAAAAGCGTTCTGCAAATACTTTTATTAAAATCTTATAATCCCAATTTAAAAGACTGATGGGCCTATAAGAGTTTACATCCTCAGGATTTTTGTCTATTTTGACAAATGATACTATTATCGTTTCTTTGAAAGTTGCGGGCACCAATCCTCCTGCTTAATATAGTTAAATTTTTTTCAGAGGTGTCAGTAATTCATTTGAAAAGGTTTTATAAAATTCGATGGAGATTTATCCGGATGTCTGAAATTTTAGGAACATCTAAATTCGAAAAATAATCCTGGTTCAGTTCTTCCCCTACTAAATACTCTGTGGAATAAATACGGTGAAAATGCTCTAAAAAAATCTGTGGAATCTTATCACCATTGACCTCTTCCTGGCCGGTCAGGGGATCCCGTATCTTCACTATTATTGCCGACTCCTGTCTCTTTCTTGTTGAGTTTGCCAAACGTTTTCCTACCAACTGACTATCTTCATACACCTTTTGCTGGTACATTTTTGAACTGCAAATTTCTTCCAATACAAAAAAGTCTCTCAGAGCCACTCTCGCCTGTTCAAGTTGGTTAGGATACTGCTGAAGCTGAAGGGCATATTCTTTTTCAACTGCAGTTTGTAACTTAGCTATTTTATGCCTCCGCCATTTTCCTGGGAAGCTGTATAGGTGATGATCTGGCCACGAGCTGCAGCTTTGAACCCACCCCAAACAGAGAAAGGCTCCGCAGTATTATCATTAACCTTGAAACATTCGGAGATCAATTTTCTGAAGCCCCCCACTCAATCCTGATCTTGGAGCAGGGTGCGATCCTGCTGCCAGCTGGACCGCTCTCTATTTTCCACACCAAATACAATTTCAAGCTCAACTTTTGCATGGTCTGAGAAGGGATTACACCCGCTATCTGTCTTGGAGACCTGGAGAGATCTAGACGTAAGAAAAAAATCGATTTGAGATGCAGTCCGGAAACGATACCAATAGCAAGTAAAATTTGTTTTATTTGGTTTACTACTGCGCCAGGGGTCTATAAATTGGTATTCAAGTTTAAGGGCTTCTATAATTCTTTTGGTGTTCGGTTTCAGCTGTTTCTTGTTTTTATTTGAAGTATCTTTTTTCAAATCCTGATGAAATTAAAATCCCCTCCTACGATAAGCTGCCCCGGGGCCCCCCTCAAAAACTCATTAATGTTGGCTAGACTTGATGTATTGTTCGAAACCGGACCATAGTAATTTACAAAATTCTAAATTTTCCCATGTAGCCTAGCCACTACCCATAGCCATCTCCCCTGTGGATCTCTCTGAACTTGTAAGAATTCCCAGGATAATTTTCTCAAAAAATAAATGGCAACTCCTCTCAGGGCTAACACCGCTGATGCAAAAAATACATGAGATAAAAACCAAGGTAAAAATAATTTAGGAGCAATCGACTTTAAATGTGTCTCCTGAAGGAACACCACTTGAGGATTAAAAGATATCAACCATTTTATAAGGGCGCCGTATTTTTGTTTGTTTAAAATTCTATTAGCTTTACTAGATAGGATATTACATTTGTTAGTTTCCATCAAGGTTTCTAATCGCTAAATAAAACTTAAGATTTTAAATAAGTAATATCTGTAACTTTTGCTCTTACTCTTTTTACTGCAATTGACCTAATCCACCAGACCCTCCCCAGTCCACCCTGCCCTCCCTGCCCCCCCAGAAAAAAAAGCCCCCACCAGAATGTGGAAGAACACGTACCACCCAGGCTAACCACATTCCACCACCGCTTTAACCTGGGTGTCATGTTATTACACCCGAAGGATCTTACCCCTGACCCCCTCAGCAATTCTCAATTTTATCAAACATTAATGAGGCATGCAGGCAAACATACGATCTAAGTGAAAAACCGCAAATTATAATCAGATCATAAATTAGGAAACATCTCAACCTCCCGGGAGCGGGGGCAAGAGAGACTAACCCACCTAACCCCCCAATTTATAACAATAACAATGACTAGTAGATTACATCAAGCAGAACCTTCTCGGCCCTGGAACCCTGTGAGGTCTCTTTTAACAATTCCTGGGCTTCATCCAAATCATAGAACATAAAAAATGTGCCCTTAACCAGGACTCTCAATTTTGACTGCTGAGCAATGGAAGCCTGTGCCCCATTTGCTTAGAATAGATGGAGGTTCTTCACAAATTCCTTTCTCCTTCGTGCCGCCACAGCAGTCATATCGGAAAAAATGCGACATTTTACTTTTCCGTTCACAACAAACTGTCTCTCTTCAATTGCCTTAAACAGTATTCTCTCTTTTACACGATAGTCTGCCAAATTCAATAATATAGTCCGTGGCATCATAGAAATGGGAAACGGATGGGCATGAACACGATGAGCTCTTGTAATGGTGAGATCACCTTCAACCTCTGGAATAACCCTTTGCTTGATGAACGAGTTGACCCACTGGAGGGTTTGGGACCCCTCAATTCCTTCCGGTATTCCTATTATCCGGAGATTGGACCTCCGAGAAAGATTTTCTAGCTCCTCCAATTTGTTCTCAAGAGCATGCTTGTCTCTGGCAACCACTTTGTTTTCTCCCATTTCAATAGACATCTGGTCTTCTAGAGCTGAAATCCTAGCTTCTGCCTCCTGGAGTTTGATTGGGAAACTTGACATTGTCTTTTCAATTTTCCCCAATCGATGTTGGAGAGAAGCAAGTTCAGCTTTCTGAGTTCTCTTCAGCTCGCGGACTTCTTCCAAGTTTAAATTAAGCATGTCTTTAACACTAAGCCTGCGGCGCTATGGCTCCTGAAGATTCCTTAGATTACTTAGAAGATTTTATGGCTTGGTTGAAGCTGGAGCCTGGAGTGGGAGATTGCAGCGTTGCTTTTTTCAGAAATAATGTAAATTGCTTGGCTTCTTTTATCTCTTTCGCCTTTTTGGGCCCTTTGGCACCTGCATTAACCTGTGGAGATACAGCTGATGATGCTGCAACTGTGTTCTTGTCTGCCAAGCGAACCGTCCCAGTGTGTTCTGAAGTTGCGACGAAGGACAGCTCCTCCTCTTCCGAGTTCTCAAGTGTGGTATCCAATTTGAGCAGACAAGGAGCATTGTCCTTACTAGCCAGACAGGCTAGCTCTTTAGCCTCCTTTGCATGAGCTCGGCGAGTTTTAACCTTTAGGCGGGCATTGAGCAGCTTTCCCATTCTGATTTCTGCACCTCTGAACCCCTTACAGCTTACAGCGGATAAGGATGGGAGCTCCCATTCACTCTTAACCTGACGAGCAACGGCTGTACCTAGCGCTACCAGGCTCCGCCCATACACGGACGTATCTGCCCGTTGTACTCAGCAATTCCAGATGCCCTCATCTGCGGCGATTCCGTGCACCCGTACATCGGGTTGGAATTATCACCGGTTCTTCGACTCCACGCAACGCGTTTTAAGCCCTGAAGAGTCACAGGTAGCGACCTGCTGACGAAACACGTGTCGGCTGGCGTTGGTTCTTTTTCAAGAACATTCCTACATAAAATAACCCTCATCAAACTACCGGTGTAGACTAAACTATATTTTCAATTTTGTATCAACTGTGTACTATATGTGTCTGGGGATGAGTTTTTAACTCATTTTCTATTCAGGGGTTTGGGTCCTCCTCTGACCTGGCTGCACCGTCAAGCACTTGTTTTTCGTTTTCCTTTAAACCCTGCACTGTTACCTGCCCGAGTGCCACTTACCTGCTATTCCATAAACCCTCGCAAAAAACCAAGAAACAAAATTAGGTTTGTGTTAATCGTCTGATAGATACCAGCTGGGAATCCTTTCTTCTGCACCTTTGTTCTATTACTGCAGCCAATTCATGCACTATATATTACAGTGTATAACATGTCTGAAATCCATTTGTTTTTATCTTATGGTTATGTTTTCTTTAGATGTGTGCAATCAATGAATGCTGCTGAGAGTACAATATTGCTCTATTGATTTGATGCTATACATCCATGTTTTCAAACTATCCATAAATACATATAGCATCATCCTTTGTCTGATGATGGTAAGAGTTGCTAATAGGGTTAAGCATTAGAAAGCAATTCGGCCCCTCACCTCTAGCATCTTTAGTCTGACGGACTCACAGAAATGGACCGTCTCCCCCTAAAGCTTCATGGACAATTTGACGCTAACCTCATTTTAAAAATTCAATAGGTCCCTCATTCCATCTACTTATGGTTGCTAAGCCCACCACCACTGCTGAGCATACTTCATGCCTGCCGTCCTCAAGTGCCTTTGATAATAAAGTAATCTAACTGCCTACTACACAGTTCATGGATATCCAATAGCCCTTGGTCTTTGTGTTGCCTCCAACAAAGGATTTTATCTGCTGCATTTACATTCTTTACCCCATAGAATTAAATATACATTCTGTAGCAGCTATTTTTCAGCGAAACGTATTACTGTAGGGGCACATTTGTTGATAGGATACCTTGTCTATACGGACATACTGGTATTAACAGATAATCCCTATTTATTTAAGTGCACCCTTTAGGGACAGTGTAAAGTGGAATTTAATAGATAGTGGCAACTGTAAGGTTGCCTCTTTCAATGCCATTCAAACTGAAATTTCCACATCTATCATGTAAAGACATAGGGCTTATACATATTCTAAGTGCCAAGCAAAACAACACTCCAAAGCAAGCATTTTCAATCACAGACATAAACATATGATCTGCCTTTTCAGGTACAGCCTATGGCCCCTACATAATGACATTCTGAAATGAAATATCTTAATTATTCTATTCCCAGACAATTTCATAGCTTCCTGGTCATTGGCCCTCCTCTTAATTTCATGATCATCATTGATTTTTTAGGTTTTATTAATACTAGTTGTCCTAGTGACACCCCAAAGTACTCCACAACAGCTAGGTTAGCAATGAATAAATGCATTTTTTTTATTTCTTTATGGCTTTTGTGCTGTATTATTTTTGCCAAACTTGGAGCACTACACATCCCAATTCAACGGAAGAGCAGTGATGATGATAGCACAGTCAATGCCACTGCTTGTGTAAGGTATAGCAGGAATGGGGAGTGCACTTGTCACTTTAAATTTGAAAAGGGAGTAAGACAGGGGTGTTTCCTCTCCCGTTTCTTTTTTCTATCTATACGAACGGGGTCGAGTCCTCCCTGTCTGCCCTCTCACTGGACATGCCCAAATTCGATCAAACCTTCCTCCCGATCCTGGCATACGGTGGGGACTTGGTACTGATGGCTAGATCGGGGTTGGCCTTACAAAAATTAATCAAAGCTTATTCCATCTATGGCCTCCTTCGATCTAAAAGTTAATTAATCCAAATCATTTATAATTGTGGCCGGAGCAACTCGAGGTGAGAAACATCCCACTTTCAGCTGGCAGGTAAGAAAATCGAGGTGGTTGACTCCTTTTCATATCTTGGAGTGCTTATTGATAATGATAACTCATGGTCTAAATTAGTGAAAACAAGAGGCTATGGTATGCAAAGTAGCCTTAATACTGTCAAGAGATTTGCAAAAAAGCTGGGAGGAAGCCCACTGGGTGCAACTAAAAATATTTATTTAGCTAAAACAAAGTCGGCCGTAACATATGCGGAAGGTGTTTGGGGGATGGTTATTGCTGCTTTGTTACAGCAAATGGAAGACTCCGTGTCTTTACCCCAATCAACCCCAAACTACATTTTACATCTTGAATTGGGGCTTCCCTGTTTGAGTGACACAATAAGGTTTGCCCCAGTCCTCCTGTGGTTCTCAATATGGCAGAGAACTAAGATGGACCTAAACCAAACTATCATTACGGAATGCTGTAGCCTAGATCACTACAAAAGGATTAGGTGGCTAAATTACATGGAGACTGAATTGAACGCTCTAGGCCTGGTAAAGGTTTTTCAGGACCCTGATTCCTGTAAAGAGGTTACCAAGAAATGGATAATGGATTTATATACCCTAAGATTAAAATATGTCCGAAGGAAAAAAAAAACGTATCCATCATTCCTCCATTGCATACGATCTGGTTCCATTAATATCAGGAGAAGTTTTTCATTATTTATCTTGTATAAATAATTCGCAGCATAGATTTATTTTATTGCGCTTCCAACTGAATATAATTCTGTTACTCCTGGGATACCCACAAATAAATATATATGAACAGATCTTGCTCCCTGCCCTTGCAACAACTATGCCATCCAGTCAGACATACATATCATATTATTCTGTAAAAATTATTCAGAGGAAAGGAAAACATTTATACTTCCAATCCTGAGGCACCATAATTTTAGGCAATGCCTGGTCGCCATGTATTTTCTAAAGGCCTTACTGGACCCATTTGTAAGTTTTTGTGTCACTTCATTTTTATGGGCCTGTTTTAGGAAGAGGAAAAAGGTGGGTCACATCCTAGTAGTAATATGCAACTTTAATTATCAACTGTTTTTAAAATAATTTTAATGGTCTAACTTGGATCACTGCAAATGTGTTCAATACTCATTTTAACTCTGTATATACATATATTTATTGGTCTGGAAATGTGTGCTTTTATGGTCTGTTTATAAAAGATCGAATAAAGCTGTGTAACTGACTGACTGAAAGCCTAGTCAATATAGGTCATAGTTTAAAAGCTTAATGTAAAAGTAAGTAGTTTACAACAATGTTGTTTGGAATCCGCGCAGCAGCTCATAGTATATGAAGTGCTGGGTAGTGAAATAAGAAACAAAAGATCCTGTTGTAAATGCTGATGAATATTTGAGTACATTTTTATGTTTCTCTGCAGAGAAGTGAAATACAATTTAATCTACATTTACAGCAATTCAAAACATATTTAAGATCCACATCATCTTAACTTTTAGGTGGAACATTGCATATGCTTTATCACTGATTTAAATACACGTTCATTTTAATAATTGTTTTGAGTTTAATATATCTGTATCAGTGTAATGAAACTTACTTCAAACTGGAATCTAAAGTCTACTTTTTAACCAATTAGAATGCAGCCGAGCCTGAAATGGAGGCCGTAAAGGTTGAATCTACTGTACAGGCGTGTGCTCCCACTAAAGATGAAAGCAAAAGCCAAAGTATTGATGACAAAGCAAAGAAATCCAAAGCAGAAGACAACAAGCCCCCCAAACCCAAGCTAATGACATTTTTCAAGCAACTGGTAAGCTGAGAACATCATCGTCATCCTCCTCATCACAATATAAAAGTAAATTTTGAGCTACAGTCCAAAAAACAGTGTCAAGAACTGATATGTTTCTATTAATTGTGCACCGGTGAAAAGTAGGAATGGCACTTTGGGTAGATTTTCTAACACTTGCATGGATACTCGTGGGGCACAACAATTTTGTTCTGCACTCACAAGCTTTTTATAATATATTGCTAATCAATATTATGTTTTGTGTTGTGTTGCGCTATGCAAGCTCTTGCTGAATACTTTGTAAAGCCACCCCTTTTCCTGTCTGTTGCCAAACATACATCACAATTTCATATGTTATCAGAACCACGGCTGACTTAATGGGCTCCATAGATCATACCTGAGCAGGTCATTATTGCAATCTTAGTCAATACTTTGCAAATATGTTTGAATGTTTAAGACTTATGCCTTAATTTCCCCAGATTCATTTCAAACTATCAGTCCCATGGACTTGCATTATTTATAGAATCCTTGTCTAAACACAATATAACAATATACGTTTTGCCATTCTTAGTTTATATTCAGCTCAGTCCACTGCTCAAACACATAGCTCATATTTTGGCATATCTTTTTGTCCATATTTCCTTAGTAATGCTTCAAGGAACAGAACACTTTGTAAATTGTAAATTTATACTTGTATAGCACACTACTTACCCGCAACGGTCTCAAGGCGCTTGTATGAATATCGCTGTGGAACCCGTCCTGGCTTTCCCTGTGAGGCGTCCACTCCTGGGCGCCCCCAGGGTGAAGGCCAGGCATCCTTAGCGTTGTGGGGGCCGTTGTGGAGATTAAGCAAGCTATTGCCCAGAGTTGCAGAGTGGGACTCCATGATTAGAATAGGCACCGAGGCGAGAATTATCAGGTCCGTGGAATTTTTGAGCCCAAGACCCACCGAGGCGGGGAATCGAACCCTGGTCCCGGGCTTGACCTCTACTTCAGGGTCTGCCGCTCTAACCATTGAGCCACACTTCTCCACTTCTCCACTTGTCACTCTTAACGCCTTTACCACAGTGGCAATTCCGCTGGGGTGCGGACGTTCTAAAGGCCGTTCGGGGCTGCATCGACTAACGGTCGTTTGCAGCATCAGGTAGGGAGTGCTCCCGTCTTCCAACGGCCAACGGGATCACGGAAGGGGTTAAGCAGACATGTACATGGTTCAGCTTGGGGAACTACAATAGACCATGTGCTGTTAAATTGAGGCTTGGTCAAAGGGCACATCATCTATTCAGGGAACGTATAGCTATGATCTTACCTATGAGTTCTTTTCATCCTGGGGCCACTTGTCTGGCTTATGTGTGTACAACTAAATTTGTATTGTTCAAATGTATGTTGGTATTTTAGAATGTCATTGCTTGTATGGGTGTAATATAATAATATCATAGTCAGAAATATTGTTTGACATGCGAGGTCCTAAATATCATTTACAAAAATATCGTCCTACTGAGTGTGGAATTTCTATTACTATTTTTAACCGGGCAATATTTATGTTGACTATATTTAGCACACAAGATTTATTTCAGACGATGTACAAACTACAATATTCTGGTGCTACACTCTTCAAATGTATGCATTCCAAGACTGTAGAATCCATTCTAAAAATGTGTAAATCTACACTCATAGGTTTACAAGTACATTTGTAGTATACAGATGCATATTTTTCATTCTCAAAATACTATTTATGGGAAGCTATGACAGTAGGAACTTGAGGATTTACACATGGGTAAATATACATGGTTTAAATTTATGCATCAGATTTTTTTTAAAGTTTTTATTTTTGGGAAAACTATTTTTCTCTGAGGAAACAAAACATCTTCCCCAAGAATGGAATGGAATGGGAAGATCATTTGTATAGCGCAATAGCTACCCTAAGGCGTCCTAGCGCTGTAGACAGACGCGTGTGGATGAGAGGTAGGGGCCTAGTCAGAGTTGGTAAATAGCAGGGTTTTTAGCTTTTTGCGGAAAGTCAGTAGGTTAGGTTCAGATCGCAGGGGGACGGGTAGGGAATTCCAGAGTTTGGCTGAGTTGTAGGAGAATGAACATCCCCCGCATCTGGCTCTCTTGATCCAGGGTAGTGTAATAAGGTAGGAGGAGGATGATCTGAGCTGTCTGTCAGGGTGGTAGGGGGTGATCAGGGGGTGATTGATAGTGGCACCTGTTTTCCAGAAGGCTCGATGGGCGATACACATGCAAGTGTATCACCCCCAAGTTTGTGGTGTTCATGGTATTTCCACCCAATATGTGCATTTAGCCCTACCTTTGACAGAAGCAAACGTTTGGCCTGATCCTGGTTAGGTGTGGACAATTTAAATGTTGGTGTATATCCACAATTATGTGAAACTGTGGGAAGGCACAGATTTTACATTGATTTTACACATATTCTGAAATTTCCACTTCTCAAATTTGTGAGTAGATGTAATCCAACGTATTATTATGTTATTAAGACATCAAACTACATACATTTATTACATTTGCAAGTGTACATTTATGTCTCATCAATTTCAAACTTAGGTGCACAAATAGTTTTGTGGCATCTCCCAGCATCCATCCCTCCTCTCTTACTCAAGAAACCCAAGGCAGACCCCACAGAACTTTCGGCCCATCTCCCTGAGGTCATCGAGAAAACAGTCAACAAACAACTGACCTGCTACCTCGAGGAGAACAGCATCCTAGACCCGTCCCAGTCTGGGTTCCGCAGCACCTCAAGCACCAAAACCGCCCTCATCGCCGCCACCGATGACATCAGGGCCCTGGTAGACAATAGAGATACAGCGGCCCTCATCCTCCTGGACCTGTCAGCCGCCTTCGACACAGTCTGACACCGCACACTACTATCACGCCTCCACGATGCCAGGATCTAAGAGAAACCCCTGGACTGGACCACATCCCTCCTCTCCAGCAGAACACAGAGTGTCCACCTCCCCCCCTTCCGCTCCGATGCCACCGAGATCATCTGCGGCATACACCAGGGCTCAGCCCGATGCTGTTTAACATTTACATGGCACCCCTCACTCACGCCACCCGTCAGCACGACCTCAATATCATTTCCTAGGCCGATGACACCCAGCTGATCCTCTCCCTCACCAAAGACCCCCACAACGCCAAAACCAACCTCAACGAAGGAATGAAGGCCGTCGCCGAATGGATGAGGAACTGCCGGCTGAAGCTGAACTCGGACGAGACGGAGATCCTCATTCTCGGCTCCACCCCTTCAGCCTGGGACTACTCCTGGTGGCCGGCCGCACTTGGAACAGCCCCAACACCCACCGACCACGCACGCAACCTAGGTGTCATCCTCAACTCAACTTCTCCATGACTAAGCAGGTAAACACGTATCCTCCTCCTGCTTACACACCCTCTGTATGCTCTGCAGGATCTACAAGTGGATCCCCACCGATACGAGAAGAACTGTCACCCAGGCTCTCGTCAGCAGCAGGTTGGCCTACGGAAACGCACTCTATGCAGGAGCTTCGGCTAAACTCCTGAGACGGCTGTAACGTATCCAGAACGCCTCTGCACGTCTGATCCTCAACATCCCCCGCCGCAGCGACATCACACCCCACCTGAGAGACCTGCACTGGCTCCCTATCAACTAGAGGATAACCTTCAAGCACCTCACCCATGCACACAAAGCACTCCACAACACCGGGCCAGCGTACCTCAACAGACGACTCAGCTTCTATACCCCCACCTGCCAGCTCCGCTCCACCGGCCTTGCCCTCGCCACAGTCCCCCGCATCCAAAGAGCTACTTCCAGCAGCAGATCTTTCTCCCACCTTGCCGCCAAGACCTGGAAACCCTCCCCACCCACCTATGGCAGACCAAGACCTATTGACCTTCAGAAGACTCCTCAAGACCTGGCTCTTCGAGAAGTAGTAGCGCCCCGTACCCCCGGGCACCTTGAGACCCCCACGGGTAAGTAGAGTTCTTTACAAATGATATGATTGATTGATTAATAGATTGATTGATTGATTGATTGATTGATTGATTGATTGATTGATTGATTGATTGAGTAACCCTGGTCCCCAGCCCACCCACATATACAAAGCCACCGTCCTCCGTCCCTGAAAACTAGACAACCGAGCAAATGCTCCTGCACCACCGCACTGCATTCTACGGTAGGACTGTTCTTTTGCACCAGTTGCACCATCTCTTGCACCTGCACGACCACAATTATGCCTCAAAGCATCAAGCTAACCCCTTGCCACAACACACCAAAAGTGATACATTGACTTTACTGCCTACTCCTTAACACACACTCCACGTGCAAGCATTCCACCAAACTATGGGACCTCCTCGCCACCCTCACATCTGACATTGTCTTCCTCACCAAGGCCTTGCCCAGCCCATAACTGCACCAGACATTTCCATTGCAATCCCCCACTGATAAAAAATCACTCACCAGGATTGCACCAACAAGTCAGGAGGAGAAATAACCATCATCCATATAGAACCATGCATTGCACCATCACCACCCAAAACACCACCACCCTCATGGAACACCTCGACTTCAAGCTCAACAGTGACGGCAAGACAATCATCAGACGCACCCGTACATAGTGACCTCCAGGCCCATGCTTCAACTTCTGCTACACTATTGTGGACTAAATTGCAACCCTAGTCTTAGACTCCAAGGCTACATTTTCCTGGGTGACTTAAATTTTTACATCAATGACCCCAATGACAACAACACGACACAGCTCCTGGACAGTATGAATAACCTCAGAGTGACCCTGATCATCCACTACCTAATGCACAACCCAGGACCCACACTGGACACCATCTTCACCTCCAGCAACTGCATCAAAAACAGTCACATCACAGAACTCACATGAATCGACCACTCCATTGTCCACTTCAGCATCACCAGTCCCCACACGGCCACCCACACTATGGACAGCACCCAATTTCGAAGGTGGACAAAATTTCAACAACCCGCTGGACTGGCGTCCCCAATACCTCCAACCTCGCTACTGCTACCAGTACCAACCTCAAACAAGGAAATAAGAACTTAAATGCCGGATCACCAACTGTTCCAGCAACATTCCCCCATCAGTGAGAAACAACCAAGGAAAACCCTCCAAAAAGAACTCAGAACAGTGAAATGAAACAGTAAAAAGGCGATGACCAGATAGTGAACCAGCTAGGACACTTCCAACAGGGCAGCCTTCAAGACCTCCATCAACTTCTACCACCACCTACTGAGGGAAACAAAGAAGACATACCTATCTGCATGCCTCAAAACCAGTTGCTACAACAGCAGGAAACTATTCAACATTCTTAATAAACTCTCTAACCCTGCAGCGAGAGAAAAGAACTTCACACCCTCACAAGAGCTGTGCGACAACCATGCAGACTACTTCCATCACAAGATTGCAACTAAATACAGAAACTTTGAACACCAACCTACACCTATGGACTTTTACGACAGATACGCTACCACCGCAACCAACACAATCCACAACTGACCACTTGGAACATCCTGTCCACACACGACATCACCTCAACCATAAAATTCATCCACTCCACCTCCTTCCGAACCAGCTTCGGTAGCAATCACAGCACAGAGACTGCTCTGATCGCAGCCACCAATGACATCCAAACCCTCCTCAACTGAGGAGAAACAGCAGCTCTGATACTCCTTGACTTCTCAGCAGCCTTCGACACTGTATCCCACCACACGCTCATCAAAAGAGTCCACCACATTGGCATCAAAGGGGACACGTTCAGATGAATCACCTCCTTCCTTACCGGTAGAACCCACAGGCTGCACCTCCCACCTTTACCCTCCCAATCCAAGAATATCGTGTGTGGTGTCCTCCCAGGGCACAACATCAGATCCCATGGTCTCAACATAATTTCCTAAGCAGACAACAGCCAACTCATCCTCTCACTCTCCTACGAACTTACCACCACCAGGACCAACTTCCACAGCCGACGGAATGAAGAACAACTGTTTGCAGCTGAACACGGACAAAATGAAAGTATTGATGTTCGGCAATAACAGCAACACATGGAATGGGACCTTCACTCACTCGCTCCGATTATGCCAGGAACCTTGGAATAATCAACAGCAAGAAGCTCACCATGAAATCACAGATCAACTCTGTCTCCTCCGCTGGCTTCCTTACTCTCCGCCTGCTACATAAGATCTTCAAGTGGCTACCCCCGCACACAAGACACATCACCAGCTGACTGGACTGCGGCAACTATCTCTATGTAAACATTGCGACACACCTCCTACAGAAACTTCAAACTTACAGAACGTCGCAGCCAGACTCGTCCTCGAACTTGCCCAATGAACCCACATCACACCCCTCCTCAGGCAATACACCTGCTCCCTGTACAGAAGAGATGCCAATTCAAGCTGATGACCCACACACACTAATCTCTACACAACCAAGGACCCACCTACTTTAACCACCACCTGAACGTCCACCAACCGTCGAAAAGAGTACTCTCTGCCTTTTAGTTTCCCACATTTCCCGCATCTACCGAAGCAGAATTGGAGGCCGCGCCTTCTCCCACATCACAGCAAAGACCCGGAACAACCTTCACCCTCCCCCCCCAGTACCATCACTTCAATTCGGAAATCAGAAGGGCCCTCAAGATTTGGCTGTGCAAATGAGCCCCCAGGACATGCAAGCGCATGGATACCCTATAGGTGATTAGCTGCACTTTACAAATCCCGAGTGATTGATTGATATGTGGTCATAATGTAAAACTCATTTTGATGTAAGCTATGTAGAAGTATTTTTAAGTTGAACTGTGGACTTATTTTATGTGCTTGTAACACCGAGGTGAGCTTATGAGCAGGTATTCTATTCATGTTTATGTAAAACAAAGCAGCAGTGAATTTCCAGGGCAAATAATTCTTCAAAATTATAAGACAGAGAATACTATATCACTTTGAGAAATGAATGAATACATATTTCACATGGTACTTTCACTAAATGTTATAAAGACATAGGAATGTCTCATGTCGCTCATTATAAATACATAGGAATGGCTCATGTCTTTTATTAAAGCATCTAAAATGACAGAACTCCGAGACAACCTGAGGGCAAGAAGTAATGTGCCTCTCTCGAGTGCTTCTCTGGCCCTCCAGGTACAGACGGTTGAAGTCAGGGTGTCTTTGTTAGACCTGTCCTTTGCAATTGTGTGCTGAATGGAAACAGCTTATCCTGGTATTGGCAGACCCGCAAAATAACTGACACCATATTTAACTTTTTTTTCTGTTGAACAGTATGTGCATTTGGTTTTAATACATTTTATTGTTTAAAGGCTAAAAACCCAACTTGAAAAATTCTCAGTGATAGTGGGTTATTTAGAGTTTGGCACATGCCAATCCCAGCTGTGGGATTTTATCATATCCGGTCATTTCAAAAAACTGCATGAACATGGCTTTTACTAGGTGCCGGTAGTTAATGAGTCAATCGTAATCGATGCCTATGTTTTTTTAGCTTCACTCAGTATATATCAGAAGCAGTGATCATTGGCTTCCTCTTCATGTTCATGAGCTCTGCTATCTACGGCTCATGCATTACCTGTGATAATTTCTTTGTTAAGTTATACACTGTTAACAATGCAATGTCAGGAGAAACAAGGCATGAATCCTTCTGTGTTTGTGATCTGCACTGAACTGATGATAATATCACTCAAAATGCTACAATAGTGTCAGAATAGTATCACAAATTCATTGTTATATAGGTTCTCCCACTTCCCCAAATCATTTGTTAACTTTATTGGTAGATCTCCAAGGGTTCACCCAAGGATAAAGGTATAGCCCTTATTAACAGGAAATATGGACTCAGACATTTTTTACC
Source organism: Lissotriton vulgaris (assembly GCF_964263255.1). Taxonomy (NCBI): domain Eukaryota; kingdom Metazoa; phylum Chordata; class Amphibia; order Caudata; family Salamandridae; genus Lissotriton; species Lissotriton vulgaris. The sequence continues at coordinate 100,121 of NW_028248366.1, read as the reverse complement.
ACCTGCTCTGAAATTGTATCACTGCATTCACTTGTCCATGAATGTGCTTGGCACGAATTCTTCTATGCTTAGGTTGGTTAATGTTTTACAGCCTTGTACTATTCATATTACATTCCACAGCAAGAACAAGATGTATATCAGCTCATAGAAATTCTCAGCCACTTCACCAGATTCTTTTCAATACATCAGGCCTGTCGACTTGCATTATTCATAGAATCCTTATCTAAACAGAATGTGCCAGCATTGTGATGGATTTGGGAAGACTTTTGCGGGAGCTCAATTAGTAGAATACGAATGATTTGAAAAATTCTGTGCACTACTAATAGAAATTAAAACATAATAGTTCGTGATTTTAATAGTGTTTTTCTCCAAATCATTTTATAGAACATTTGTATGCACTATTATTATAGCCCAATCAAAATTAATTCTCTTTTTACTGACCCCAGGAGTGTGGAAGGCTGAATAAACGATGTAAAGAAACTGGCTTTGTTGCAGTTGCCTACTCCTTTTTGCCCCTAGTTGGACTACTAGATGTTGGTTTTCGACTGTCAGTGCGCTGAAGCCTGCCGACTAACCCTCAGTATTTGTGCTCCGTCTCTAAAACTGTTATTTGCAAACTCATATCTCCAGTTGGCACTGAATTTACCCCCTTATAAGACCCTAGAATATGATACCAGTGGTACCCAGGGCATGGGTGGTAAGTTCCCCAGGGCTTGGAGTACTGATTGTGCCACCCTGAGTGACCAAAAGAAACTGCTGCAGCCCAGGAGGTAGGGTGCATTATAATAAAGGCGTGGACATGCAAGTGCAAGCTTATCTGTTCATATAGTGCCCTTTACCATTAAAATACACTATAAGTGATAGACCGTGCACAGGATTATATGAACTGCATGCAAACCAGAGATTGGCAGCTTCATTATTGTACCACCTAACTATGTGATGTTTTTTATCAAACAACATGCCTTCTCACCCCGGATATGCATCTTGTGCCAGGAGCGATGTGGCAGGCACCCAGGTGGCACCTTAGAGTTTGCCCACATGGCTGCTCCAGTCTTCCCTGTGGTCTGACCGACAGCCCGTTCTTGCTACTGCCAAGTCAGGATTCTGACCTACTACCAGGAAGTGTGATCACAGGAGTCAGGAACAAAGTCTCGGGCAGGAAGCAGGTCACGCCTCCCTCTTCCCAAGCAGGCTAGTGAAGTGGCACATCAACGCAGTGAGCAGCAGCGGCCGGTTCAGGTAAGCGTGGTGAGGCCGGGTTGTAAAGTTAACAGATGACGGAATAGCATTTATTTATTTATTTTTCCCTATTCTGTTGTGTGTCGACTCCCTCCACATCCACCTCCCGACTTGCCTCCACCCTGCCTCACTGCGCTTACCTGCACCGGCTGCTGCTAGCAGGAAGCTTCAAAGGCTGCACCACCTCTGATATGCATTAAGGCTGACTCCCAGAGGAGGAAACAGCCTCCCCCTGGCCCAGGCGCATTTGCACCCAGACAGGCAAGATCACCCCCAAAAGTCTAGCCACACCTCCAGGGTGAGCAGCCTGGTCTGTCTGCTAAAATTTGATTTCTGCCATCTTCAGGAGTGGCAGAATACAGAGTTGTGGGTAGAAAAGGTGCCCCCACCACTGGATGTGATCTCCTCAGGGGCAGATGAGTTGTAGGGACTAGCAGCCCACTGGCTACATGATTCCACACCCTAATGCCCCTAAATCTGGGATTTAAGGGACAACCCTGAAACCAGAACCTCAGTTCTGATCCAACTTACATCAAAGAGGATGAAGAAGGAACTTGTGTCTGCGACAACAGGACTTTGCATAAAGCAAAAGACTGATAATCTGCACCTGTTGCAACTGCATGGACGAGACTCGTCCTAGGCTAAAGGTAGGTCCCCTCAGACAGAGGGACTACTGTGAGAGCCAGAAGGAACTTCATACTCTTGGACTAGTGGAACTAGTTCCCTGCAAACTGCAGATAAATCAACACTACAAATCCAAAGAATCACTAGACGTACCACGCCACAGCCACATCACCCCCCACTTGAGAAACCTGCACTGACTTCCTGTCAACAAGAGGATATCCTTCAAGCTCCTCATCCACGCACACAAGGCACTCCACAAGACCGGCCCAGCTTACCTCAACAAACGACTTTCCTTCTACACCCCAACCTCCAGCTCCGCTCTGCTGACCTTGCACTCGCCACCGTCCCGCGCATCCACAGAACAACAACTGGCGGGAGGTCCTTATCCCACCTTGCCGCCAAGACCTGGAACACCTTCCCACTGAACCTACGACAGACCCAAGACCTGCTAACCTTCAAGAGGCTACACAAGACATGGCTGTTCGATCAGTAGCGGCCACCCCCCTCCAGCGCCTTGAGACCCTCACAGGTATGTAGCACGCTCTACAAATGTTGTTGACTGGTTGATTGATTTACTAGCCATCAGGCCCTCTGAGAAATTGCCCAAAAGCAGATGGATCAGGGCATTGTGGAAACTGCTGTCCTGCCATCCACGAAGTTTCAGGCTGCTACCATGTTTCCCTGACGTCAAATAAGCTCCCTGCTGAGGTTATCGCTACTAAGGTTTGATGGTCGCCCTTCACTCAATGCTGCACAGAGAGGACACTCCATTAAAACTTCCACCCAGCATCATCAGTGACGTGGTTGTCACCATTTTATACCCTGTTCTCCAGCAGTATCGTTTCAGCGGTAAAAGCAGCTCTCCTGTGGCTCCTGCCCAGAACCAGGGACAGCCAGGACAACTCTGGACCTGGGCTCCTCGTGCCAGGTAAAATTGAACTGACTGTCCTGGCTTGGTACTGGGACCCGCATCACCTTTACCCTGCAAGGGTACAATGTAACTTGACCTGCAAGTGACCCATTGTCACTAGTGGTTTTTCCCAATGACTGCAAAATTAGGTTTTCACTGTATTATTTTGCACTGATTTTATATTGCTTCCAAAATCTACTATTCTGCTAATTTTGGTCTCTAAAATAAAATAAAAATGCATTCTATTTTCTTAAATTGATGTTGGATTTCTCTCGAGTTGTGTAAATGACTTATATCCATGTTGGTACTTTGAAATGCTTAATACTTTCCTCTAGTAAAGTCTGACTGCTCTTTGTTACACAACCAGGACTGTGCTAAGGATTTATTAGTGTGAATCCAAGGACAATATTTGGGGTATAGTGACAGTATTACATGGTGAGGCCTAATCCCCACACCACATAATACTCACTTTCCTAAAAAACATGACAGGATTTGAACCTGCAGCTCATCAACAGATCTATCATAGGGCTTCTGTCTAGTATTTAACCCCATGCATGCTCATGACGGAGCCGCTTCGTCATGAGCCGCGGTTGCGCTGTGCTCATGACAGAGCGGTTCCGTCATGGCCCTGCCGCCGCGCCTGCAAGGCGCTGATTTCGCGCCTGCGCGGCGCGTTCTATTGAGCGGGCGGGGCCATGACGGAACCGCTCCATCATGAGCACAGCGCAACCGCGGCTCGTGACGGAGCGGCTCCGTCACGAGCATGCGAGTGCCGCTCGGCCCCCCCCCCCTAGCGCTGCGGCGGAATTGCCGCCGCAGCGAAGGGGTTAATAAAAAACTACAGCACTCAAACTCAATGTTGCATAATTATGCCAAGATGTTCTTTGAACATTTTTAATTCCTTTGTCTTGTTGTGGACACGGATAATAAAAGGATATTTTTTGCCTGACCAAAGTTGTTCAAAGGAGTAGGATTTGCAAATATATCTGTTTTCATGTTTGAGATATAAATGATCATGTGAAATTACCTAATATTTTGAAATGTTTCTCATTCACGGAATCAGGGAAATGTTATCTTGAGTGAAAGGAGTTGGGTTGCATAAACATTAACACATTTCGGGCCAGATGTACGATAATTCTATTTTGCGAGTCACAAACTGTGACGTTTTGCGACTCGCAATTTGCGACTCATAAAATGGGATGTACAGCAGTGTCTAAGACACTGGTTGTGATTCCTAATGTGGTCGCAAATGACCTGCCTCATCAATATTCATGAGGCAGGTTGCAATTAGTGACCCATTGGGAATAGCCAGCACTCACAGGGATGGTGGCCTGCTCGGGTCAGCAGACTACCATGTCTGTGACTGCTTTTTCAATAACATCAAAACAGAACAATTGCCAGTACTGAGCAACAATCGTAGAAAGTCATTCTCACAAGGCTTGTGAGAATTACTTTCTGCAATTGTTGCTCAATACTGGCAATTGTTCTGTTTTGATGTTATATGGACTCAGCCTTACTGAGTTGAGTCAAGGCCCTTTGGTGTTTTCTACTGCTTTTTCAATAAAGCAGTTTTTTTTAATGCAACCCGTTTTCCTCAAACAAAAAAGGAATGCAACTAAAAAAGAAAAATGAAACTTTTCTGTTAAATTTTTTAAGAGCAAGCAGTGGTCCAAGGGACCACTGCCTGCTCTTAAAAAATATCTTTGCATCCATTCTCAAAGGGGAAGGGGTCCCCTGGGTCCTCTTCCTGTTTGCAGGTGGCTTACCACCTACTCGAAGTACGTAGTAAACTGTGAGTGTTACGCAACCACAAATGCATTGCACAACAATGGTACATACCATTCTGACATGCTATTAGGAAGGGACGCCCTTGGCACACCTGTACCTAATAGTGACCCACAAACACGATTTTGCGAGCCACTGACTTGCAAAATAGCGTTTGTACAAATCACTACCCTGTTTTTCCATTGCAAACGGGCTGATTTCATGTCTGCGACTGCAAATAAATGTCCAACATGTGGCACTTCATTTGGTAATCTATACCAATCATTGGAGAATCATGGGAAATCCATATATATTTTTCAATTCTGCACACCTTTTGGATTCTGTTGTGGATCTAGGAGAGAGGCTGACCTTTCTCTTAATTCTTTTTCTAAGTTATCTTGCAGACGATACATGTTTTATTTTATTTTTCATGCTTCTTTCCAAAAGCTGAAACTTTACTCCTGCACCTCACGAACATTACGAGTGAACATGGTTCCATGGTTCTTTTTTCATGAATTTGCTTCGTTTTGTGATATGACGCCAAGTTATTTCTAGCAAGTATGGGTTCAATCTATTGAAGTGAAGTACATGTTTACATCATCCCTTATTTAGTGGCTCATATTAACCAATAGTCAGTGTTCCATTAGGAAGGAGAGGATGTGTCGTAACAGCCGGAGCTGCTGACTTTGGACTAAGAGGACTGGGTTCGACTCTTGGTGCCGGCTTAAAATACAGTGATTCTGGGTAAATCACTTATAAAGAATGCGTCCTTGTGTAATGTAATTGGTGCTCATGTAAAGAGCTCCAATAAGTACGGGTAAAGTTTGACTATAAATTGCAACAACAACAAAAATTATTTGTGGGTGGCAGTCATTCTTCATTCTAAAATTGTGGACATAAAATCTTACAGTGTTATTTTTCTGATTTCTTCCACCACACTTTTGAAACACTGCATTGTTCTCCTCCAGCACACACATGGAAATGCATCACTGGGTAAATTGGATATGGATCCTTATTTTCCTAAGTATGCTCAGTGTAGGGACACTGGTTTTCAGTTCAAAAAATCAAACTTGGATTGTCAAGATGCAAACAGGTATGGGCCTAATTGTCGTCTTCCCCTCCCCGCTATGATTGTTGAGATGGCCATGAATACAGAACTCACCAAGTTCTTGGAGGACAAAAAGCTATTAGATTGTGCACAATATGGCTTTAGAAGTCAACATGGCACCGAGCTGGCCCTAATCAATGTGTCTGAAGAAATCAGAGAGGTTCTGGATAAAGGCGGGAAGTTAGCACTGATCCTATTGGACATCTCTACGGCCTTCGACAAGGTTGATCACAACCGGCTGGTCAGTCGCCTTTTGTGCATGGGTTCAGGAGCAAGGCTCTGGCCCTTCTGAAGTCCTTTCTCACTGACAGAGAACAATGGGTGGAGCTTGATGGGCACAGCTCATCCTGGTTCACCCTGTCCTGCGGGGTGCCCCAGGGCTCCTCACTGAGCCCAACACTTTTCAACCTATATGTTACCCCCTTCTGCTCGCTTATAAAATCCGCTGGCTTTAAAACATAGTCAAATGCCGATAACACACAAATCGTGGCCTCCTTTTCTGGGGACCACAAGGACACTGCTTGAAGATTCCATGAGTGTCTGTGCAAAGTCAGACAGTGGATGGCCTAAAACTGCCTCAAACTGAATGCAGGGAAAACCGAGGTGCTTCTTTTTGGAAATAACACCTCTTGTTGGCAACCAAACTGGTCGCCACAGGAAATGGGCGAAACTCCCACTTCTGTCAATGAGGTGAAAAACCCGGAGTTCTTTTTGAGTCCAAACTATCCTTCGAGGGGCAAATCAATGCAATCACCTCCTCCTGCTTTTTATGATTAAAACCATCAGAAAGATCCTTCCTTTTATTCCACCAGAGCTCCAGAAAGCGGTGGTGACAGTGCTCATATTGTCCAGACTAGACTATTGCAACATGCGCACACGCTTTCTCAATAAAATGAAGGTTCTACAAAATGCAGCGGCCCGTATGCTGCTCGATATCCTGAAACAGCAATCAGTAGCACATGTCTTACCCTCCTTTCACTGGCTACCGGTAAAAAGAAGGATCGAATACAAGGCCCTTTGTATTGCCTTTAAGGCACTCCATGCCCGGATTTTCTGGCAAACAAATTTTGGTGGTATCTTCCTGGTAGGGAGCTTAGCTCTGCAACCACTTCTGAAATTTTATATATTTTGTGCATAGCTTCTCCACTGTATATATGCACTTTGTCACCAACACTGAGCACATATGTCACCTTGGAACACTCATCACTTTTAATATTCTCATTTGGACAGCCCTACAATGTTGATTTGTGATACTTGATTAACAAATTCAATAACATAAACTCTTGTTGCAAAAATAATTTTCTGATTTTAATTTGTATCAAGGTGTTCCCATACTCACCTTGTTGTGCATGTTGATTTGATCTATCTACAGTATTATTTAACCCTCAATGTATACTGTTACGTATTTATGTTTCAGGATTTATTCCAAATTAAGTCAAGTTATTGATGCTCCCTGACAGAGCCATTGCAGCTTGGTATAACTTTTTAAAAATGGCAATTTTAAAACAATAATTTAAAATATGAATGAACCATTGAACAGGAATTTAAATTATTAATAAAATAAGTGGAATAATTATCACTCCATCTGTTCCCAAACTGAATTTAGCACTTACTGAATGTAATAAGTTGATCCAGTATTAGTCTATGAGGAGCCAGCCTTGCCACAGTGAAAAATGACTTTAGGGGTTTTTCACTGCCTGGACATGGAAAACATGAAACACACATTTCCTACTTTTTAAATACCATGCCATATAAGTGGTTAGGACCTACCTTAGGGGTGACTTACAAGTATCGAAAGGGAAGGCTTATGCCTGGCATAGGTTGTTTTTCCCCTGGTTGAAATGACTGTTTAAAACTGCACACACAGGCTGCAAGGACAGGCCTGTAAACGTGTTTTACAGTACTGCTACAGTGAGTGGGTGAATGATTGCTTCTACCCACTTGTGGAATTTATTTACTGACCCTAGGAACACATAGTACCATATACTCGGGGTTTATAAGTAAATTACAGGCGCAAATTAAATGTATGCCAAATTTACCACCTTTGGAAGGGAGAGCACAAACACTTTACCATTGATTGAGCAGGAGTAAAGTGTGCAGAGTCCTAAAGCCAACAAAAATGGATTCACCAAAAAATGATTGGTGTGTACAAAAACTCGATTAGAATGGCTCCTGATGACATTACTTGTTGTCTCGTCCCTCATTACCTCTTAGAGTGTTTTGGAGGGTTTTAATAAAATTACTTAAATGGTGGTGTTGGAAATGGCCTTTTTGGAGGGTTATTCCCAATATTTGTTTACTTTTTCCTCATATTTTTCCTGACCTGTTTTTGTTGGCTTTAGGGCTCTGAGCCCTTTACCACTGCTAGTCAGTGCTAAAGTGCATATGTTCACCCGTGTAAATTATTATCACGATTGGTTATCCATAATTGCTATATTTGATTTAATAGGTAAGTCCCTAGTACAATGCACTGTGTGGGCCCAGGGCCTGTAAATAAAATGCTGCTAGTCGGCCTGCAGCACTAATTGTGCCACCTACATAAGTAGCCTTTTCAAATGTGACTCAGACCTCCCACTGCAGTGTCTGAACGTGCTGTTTTTAACTGCCAGTTTTTAACTGCCATGTCGACCTGGCAAGTGCACCCTCTTGCTAGGCCCCCCACCTTCCATTTTCTTACATGTAAGGCACCCCTCAGATAGGCCCAAAGTACCTCAATGGGCAGTGTGCAGTGTATGAAAAAGGTGAGACATATACTGGTGTGTTTTACATGTCCTGATAGTGAAATACTGCTTATTTTGTTTTCCACTCTTGAAAGGCTATCTGTCCCATAGGCTAACATGGGAGTTACTTTGTAACATCTTACAAGTATGACTTTCCATTGCGACAAGATGGAGAAGTGGAGTTTATACTCTCTGAACCCAAAATTTGATAACTTATAATTTTAGGGAGATGGTTTTTATATTGTGTTTTTGAAAATGCCACTTTTAGAAAGTAAAACTAAAGGGGATGATGGACGGAGTGTTGAACATTGCAGGCACTCACCCCCAGTCAACTGATCTGGGTTTAATCCATCATCATTCTTTAGCTGCCTGCGCCAACCCAGTTCAAACATGGCCATATACAAATCAGTCTGACCCTGTGCCTCATGGGAACAGTCCAGCCAGAACTGCCAAGCCATGTCTTTCCTGGACCGGAAATAGGCATCCTGGAACCAGTGGTTGGCTAATCAGCTGTCATCGATAAGAAAGCTGGCCTTAACGCAACGGAATTATTTGAAGCCTTAACCAGCCTTGATCTTGTCCAACAAATCTCTGTGCCCACTCATATTAAAGGTCACACTCTGGACCACATCTGGACTCATGAATTAGTACTATCCTGTCCAGTCGTCTCCCCTTGCATTTGGTCAGATCACTATCTAATCGATACCACCATCACTGTCAGCGGCAGGGCCAAGGCCCCTATCTTGGCTGGCGGGTCATCACGCAAATGGAGTTCTTATGACTCCCAAGGCTTTCTTGCCACTCTGGCCAAGACTCGACCCACCATCGACATTAATGCTAATGTTGAGGTAATAGAAGAGGACATTGGCGACTGGCTAAAAATCGCCAGTGACCAGTTTGCCCCTTTCTCTAAATTTCCACGTACCAAACACAGCAGTTCACACAGATGGTTCTCTGGTCCCCTTAAAGAACAGAAACTGAAGGTGCGTCAGCTCGAACGGATCTGGAGACGCAATTACTCGGACTCTAACAGATTGCTTTTCGTGGCAGCCCATAAAGAGTACAAAGGCGCTATTTCCCTGGCTAAATCCACCCACATCTCTGACAGAATTTTATCAGCTGATAATAAATCCAAAGACATTTTTAAAATTATGAACGAGTTCACCACGGATAATAGAATCCTTCCAACTCAGACCCCATCTCAGGAAACCTGTGATGCCCTGAACTCCTTCTTCATGGAAAAAATAGCCAAAATCAAGAATTCCATCCCTCTTCTCCCCTTCACTGGATTATCAGATACCTCCCCCACTAACCAATATATTTTTGATCTGTTCCCCACTCTCAACTCCAATTCCCTCGCCGAGCTGGCGGTCCGTGTTAAGTCGGTGTCTCCCAATGATTGCTGCCCTCCCTCGGTCCTTTGAGACGTCTGCCTTACACTACCGGACTGCATATTGCCCCTGCTGAACTCCTCCCTCAGCACCGGCACGGTCCCCAGCTGCTTCAAGGAGGCCACTCTTCTGCCCCTGCTGAAGAAACCAGGTGCGGACCCCGCCGATTCTTCAAATTACCGTTCCATCTCCCTCTTGCCCTACCTGTCCAAACTCCTCGAGGCTCATGTTACCCGATATCTCTCAAATTTCATCGAGAATTCTGGGTATCTTGAACCTAATCAAGTCAGCTTTAGGCCGGCCCATTCCACTGAGGCAGTTGTCCTGGCAGTATTGGATGCCTTGAGGGGGAATGCTGACAAAGGGTCACCCCAGGCCCTCGTGCTACTAGATCTGTCGGCCGCTTTCGACGCGTTGGACCATAACATCCTTCTCCACTGTGTCGGACAGGCCGGAATTCAGGGACCTGCCTTCAACTGGATTGAGTCTTTTCTCGTCGGCAGAACACAAGCTGTTCGTTTGGGCCCTTTCACGGCAACCAGGGCTCTCTCGACCTGCAGATTCCCTCAGGGCTCCTCCCTATCCCCCCTTTTATTCAATTTATATCTCCGGCCACTGATTCACTCGCCCAAAAGCTGGGACATCACAGTGTTCAATTATGCTGACGATCTGCAGATTATCTTTCCTCTTGACTCTCCTGATGCCGCCAAAAGCTTTCAAGCAGTGATGACCCATATACAACTGTGGATGAATCACAACCAACTGAAATTAAATCCAGGGAAAACTGAACTTATCCTTCCTGGTAACAGCCCAGCATTCTGGGGTTCTCAATTCTGGTCCACGGAGCTGGGCTCCCCTCCCACCCCAGCAAGCACGGTCAAGAGCTTGGGGGTCATCATCGATGTGGAGCTCTCCCTTAAGGCCCAAGTAGGTGCTGTGATCTCCTCCTGTATGTTCCAACTGCGAAAAATCCGCAAAATAGCCCATCTACTCCCACATGCGGCATTGGTCCAGGTCGTGATCTCCCTAGTGCTATCCCGCCTCGACTTTTCGAACTCCCTCTACTATGGTCTTCCCCAGTCGCTGCACCACTGTCTCCAAATTGTACAGAATCAGGCTGCCAGACTCATCCACAAAACCCCAAAGTGGGAATCTGCGAAACCACTACTGCAAAAACTCCACTGGCTACCAGTTGTGGAAAGGAAGGCTTTTAAGATTGGTTGCATGACTTTTAAAGCCCTCCACTGCACCAGTCCTGATTTCCTTAAAACCCTGATCATGCAGCACCGCCCGGTGCGCAATCTTCGCTCGGCGCATCTTCACCTGCTGGTTGCCCCTAATGTAAAACTTAAAAAGTTTGGCGGCCGCAGGTTTACTTATTTGGTCCCTAAATTCTGGAACTGTCTTCCTCTTTCGGTTAAGTGGCTCCTTATTGAATTTTAGGAAACTTCTGAAAACTTGGCTCTTCACCCAATCTGGCTAATTCCACCCCCTGCAATTTCCGTACTCTTTCTTTCAACGCCAGGAAACTTACGGTGTCAGTGCGCTTAACAAATTCCACCTAAGATATGATAAGATAAGATCAGGCAGGCTAGCTTGAATCCAGTGGCAAAGTGAGCAAGGGACCCACGTCTCGGCATACCCTGCCAACTTAGGGTGAACAAAGCAAAACTAAAGGGGATGATGGACGGAGTGTTGAACATTGCAAGCACTCACCCCAGTCAACTGATCTGGGTTTAATCCATCATCATTCTTTAGCTCACTCCGCCACCCCAGTTCAGACATGGCCATATGCAAATCAGTCTGACCCTGTGCATCATGGGAACAGTCCAGCCCCCGAACTGCCAAGCCATGTCTTCCCTGGACTGGAAACAAGCATCCTGGGACCGGTTTCTGGCTAATCAGCCATCATCAGCCAAGCTAGCCAATGTCACCATGTCGAACCTTGAGCATAGGAAGCAATGCATTAAATAACTTCCGGTCCCACACGGAGTAGCAAACAACCAGAACGCCGCCCGAGTCGGTCCGTGGTACACGTCGAGCATAGAGGTTCTCCCCGGGCGCCGACATCAATTCTAATGGAAGAAAGGCCAAATTAGAAATCAAAATTCATCATGCAGAAATCACGCTAGTGCCTATTAGTATGAGATTGTCCAGCATCGAGGTTGCAATAACAGGCTTGTGGTTTTCTCAAGCTTTCTGGTCCTGATGAGAACTCCTTACTGATTTGAAGTTCGAAACGCGCAGACCCGTTTTTATGCTTATGCCATAAGAATCTTAAAACTGAATAATTTTTCCGAATTTGTAAAAAGTCTGCAAATTGAGGTTCAATCAATGTCTATGGTTATGTAAATTTTGATATGAAATCAGAAATCAATTGTAAATATATGTGTGGTAGCTGTTATATGAGAGAGAGTTTCTTTTGGAGTGGTTGAGATGGTTGAATGATTACACGAATGTAATGTTTTTGTACATATATGTTTCATCATTGTATGTATTTTGTCTATTATGAGTTGTATTTTTTCCATTATGAGTTGTTTGTTGTAATATAAAATGTAAAAAGTGTTGAAATTGCAAAAACTAAACTTTTCTGAAAAAATGAGATAAAATTAAAATGATTAATTTAGACTAAATGGTAAGTCTTGGATTCATGTTGTGTTCAGTTCCAAGATGAATATTTATGTTGTATACAGAAGGAACAGTATTGGCATCCGTTCAGTTTATTATAAGACTCATAATGAAGCCCTTAGCCTCTGTGTTCAGAAAAGCAATATGACTATGATTAAGGGAATCTGTCAGTGGCCCCGTTTTACGTTGAGGGTAAAGAATGGTTCCTCTCCACGAGTTGGATAAAACATTTGTCAACAGGAGTTATAGAAAAGAGTCAGTCAGGATTCCCAAAACACAGACTCAAATGGAAAGAGTGTCCTTTACAGCCCCTTGGTACCAGGACCTTGGAGAGACAATGTTAGCAACCATATTCTCTCAAGTGGTCCTCATCTCTTCCTTAAGCATCAGGGCCAATGAAAACCTAGCTACTGTATCCTGGGTAGACCTATTCAACTTACTAATGTAGGCTTCCTAAACTCCCACTGGAATGTTATTGCCACTGACCGTTAGCTCATAAAGATTTAGGGCATGTTAACAAGGAACAGGGAAAATTAATGCTAAGGGCGCTTAGCGTTCATTTTTTTAACGCCCGCTATCGCTGGGTAATATCGTCTGGTATCGCGTTATTAATAACGCTAACCGCCTAGGCGATAAAAAATCCAGTGATAGCTGCATTTTAGGAGGTTATCACTGGTAATGCAGCGATAAAACTACAAGGATAGGGATATCCTTGTTGATAGCCCATGGTGGATTTAGCCATGTAATCTACCTCTCATTGGATTACATTGCTAAGTCTGAAAATTAGCAGATGTAAAAAGCAGCGTTAACTGTGGTTAGCGCTGCTTTTTTTGTCTCTAACAGGGTTAGCGTGAAGCTTGACAATAGGAGAAATGTCGCTTAGCGACATTTCTCCTAATATTTTGCTCTGGAACGCCCTTTTTGCATCTTATTAGAGATGCAAAGGGAAGCATAGTGAAAAAGGGTGCTAACATGCGATTTTGCATGTTAGTAGCCTGTTGTTGATAGGTTGACATTTTTATCTCCGCTTCTTTGGCTTTTAAAGCCAAATACACGGAGATAAAGCCCTTGGTAATATGCCCCAAAATGTATTAATAAAGGCCCAGAACTTCGTGAGATCCTTGTATTTTCAAATTAAAACCAAGATTATCAATTGATTGGCTATATAGGCACGCTTAGCATTCAATCCATGTGTTAACCCCTTCGGTGCTGATGACGGCTCCCGGTCGTCATCAGTTACGGTGGGTGTGTGCTGATGACGGCCGGGAGCCGTCATGACCACACCCGCGATCGGAAAGTGCCGCACAGGTGCAGAATTCCGGCTGCGGCGGAGGGGTTAATATGACAACCACTGATCTCTAAATGACTGGACGTAACAACTATTTGCAAGCAAGAGCTTTGTCACTTGGTAAGCTTTTAAAAGTGCTCTCTTTTGTTGCTTAAGATAAATGTTGAGCCATCTGATATTATAAATCTTTCAAAGAGGTAGATGAGTCTGTGAATAGCTGTGCTTCAACAGACAGACATATAATGATGTCACAGACTCTGAATGAAAATGTTCAACAGCTTCCCTTTTAATTTTTTTGAATAGTTTTTACTCCATGAAGGACATATTATTTACCCAACTTCTCTTGCTATAAGTTCTGTTCTTCTCTCTGGCATTCAGAATTGAGACAGTCATGGACAGTCCACTGGTCCACTTGGGTGTCATGAACTCCACTGCCAAGCTTCCTGCTGTATTTTACCAATCCCAAGATAACTGGAGAGGATTTCTATGCTGTAAAGGGAGTCCCTGCCATAGGGGCTCCCTTCACAATACTGAAGGTTTGCTGAGCAGGTACCTTGTTTAAGTTCCCGCTCAACAAACCTTTTTTATGGTTCAGAGAAAACAAACACACAAAGTGAGAATTTGGTTTCTCAGAACAAATAAGTGACACAGATGTGGAGAAGTGTGGCTCAATGATTAGAGCGGCAGACCTTGATGCAGATGTCTAGCCCGGGACCAGGGTTCAATTCCCCGCCTCGGCGGTTCTTGGGCTCAAAAATTCCAGGACCTGATAATTCTCGCCTCGGTGCCTATTCCAATCACGGAGTCTCACTCTGCAACTCTGGGCAATAGCTTGCTTAATCTCCTCATCGGCCCCCACAAAGCTAAGGATGCCTGGCCTCCACCTTGGGGGTGCCCAGGAGTAGATGCCTCACAGGGAAAGCCAGGATGGGTTCCACAGCGGTATTCGTACAAGTGCCTTGAGACCCTTGCGGGTGAGTAGTGCGCTATACAAGTATCAATTACATTTACAGATGCACAAGGAGCTTTTTCTCTGTGCATGAGGCAATTTAATCTATGCCCTAACAATTTTCACCATATCTTCAATGGCAGAAACGGGTGGAGAAAATGGCTAAAGAAGTCCCAGCGACAATAGAAAGGGGTGACAGAGTGACTGCCACTGTGACCCAGAGCTCCTGTGCTGGACGAATCCCTGGGTCAGAGTTTACCACCAACAGAGCACGTGGCGGCTCCACTGATGGTATTCCTGTGGTTCTTGCAACTCTAAATGGAGTGGGAAAGCTACTGGCTTGGCAGGGTGGGAGAACCACCACATTATGGCATTTCTCCCGGTCCAAAAAAACCCTAAATAAGGAACTTTTGATGTTTACATTTGGAGTGTCATTGGATTACACAAACAGACAACCTCCAGAACTTTTTCATGGAAGAATATTGTATAAAGTCTTATGAGAACTGCAGCTGCTGATTCACCTCTGGCATCTGTATTGTATTGTGTGAAGAGGTATATTTCCAACATTTACATCTTCACTGTCTGATTATCTCTGTGGGGCTATTATCTTGACCCCCCCTTTCTGAAGCTGACTCTGTTCATGATCTTAGGTTGACTGTATTTTATTCGTGTTGTAATTGATCCCCAATGTTCCTTTCAATGAGAATGTGACATTTCTACACACATTCTTCAAATTTAGGGGCCGATTATGATGGCGGACGGACCTGAGTCCGTCCGCCACCATAGAGAAGGAGGGACCGTCCGCAGGGGCAGCGGCGGTCCCTCCATGCAGATTAGGATGTGACCGCCAGGGTGGCGGTCACATCCTCTATTTTTAACATTGCGGCGGGTGCAGCTTCAAGCTGCACCCGCCGCAATGTTAAAAATGCATGTATTACATTTACATGCACAAAGAGGCAGGCACCGCGCGGTGCCTGCTGCTTTGTGCATGTAAATGTTGGGGGGTACCATAGGTACCCCCCATGTGCACCCCCCACCCCCGACACCCTGGGGGCCCGCAACGGGCCCCCAAAAGCCAAAGTCCACATGCTTTTCCACGGCGGAAAAGCCGCCGCAGAAAAGCATGTCTCCGTGCAAATCCTAATTTGGCTGATGGTGTCTTGCAGACACCGTCACCAAATAGCCCTCCCCACCCCGCGGATCAGTGGCGGACGGACCTGCAGTCCGCCGCGGGTCCATCCGCAATCCCACCGCCATCCTAATCTGGCGGTGGGTGTTCTATGTGGCTGCAGCTGTGAATCCGCATACTCCGGGACGGCGGTGGCTTCCGCCGGCCCGGAGTATGCGGATTCACCGCAATCATAATGAGGCCCTATATGTTAAAAAAACTAACATCTTACTATTTTTGTAACTAAAATGATACCGTAGACGTAGAAAAATCACAGAATCGGACCATTACGTTCCTTAGAATGGTTATACTATGTTCATGTCAATCTTCAAGTTTATTAATCTAAGATGTTTTATTTTTTTAGGTGAGAAGGTTTATATTTGTCAGCTTGACCATATCTTTTAAAATGCTAAGACACAGTTTTAAATGTACGAAAACCTGAGCGTATCTTTTGCGTTCCTTTAACTGAGCAGTACTTTGTGAAACCAACTTTTCCTGTTGAGTAGTCCTGTGAAAGAGGACTTAACTGCCCTTGGGACTATTGTGGTCGAACTTGTAAGTGGTTAGTACTTGTATGTACTGTATCCAAATATTTAGGCAATGACTACTGCAGTTCAGTAGCTTCTCACACATAAACCACATGCAAGTACTAAGCCTTAACAGAAGTCATATTTCAGAGCTGTTACACTCAGACACTGTGTAAGACTCGCTTGTCAGCATGTTGTTGATGGAGCATCTTGTTATGGTACCATATTTGATAGAGGATATTTGTAGTTATTGGCTTCAGACAGCTTTAGCTGTCTCTTGCAAGCACTAATGAGATCACTGCAAGGTCACCATGATGTAGACAGATAATGTAGTTCCTAAAATCATGTTCTATTTTACAATGTCGTATGCTTGGAATAATGACACCACCTACTGGGTGTATTGAAGGCATTCATTCATTTGAAGCTAATGTGACAGTAGTAGAATGCAAGCTAGACATACTGGTTTTGCCAATGCTATTTTAATGCACCTTTATAGGCCAAAAGAGGGTTTAACTTCGAAAATAGCCACCTGAGAAAAGGTCACAATTACCATGTTTACTATATGCTTTTGTACAATGAAGCAAAACAGTAGAAAGAACTTATGTTAGTACACAAAGAAGAAGAAATAAATAAGATGTCACTAGAAGCATCTAAAGTTCACTGACAGAAAGTCAATTTTGGAAACAACTAACAAATAGAAAAGAAGGATACTAAGTACAAACCCTAAATATATGCTTGAAGTTTATTTGCTAAATCAGTGTACATGAGCACAAAACTTACAACTAAAACTGCGAGATATCAGCCATTGATATCTGTTGTCTGAAAATATATGGTTGTAATGACAATAGCATGAATATATCACACGAATTACCTACTTTGTTCAATATGCTTTCATTTTTTCCATCGACTATACTTCGTACAGAGGTGCCATGACCCAAACCCCTTTTGAAGGATAATGCACATTGTTACCCTGCTCATACAAGCATGGGGACTTTAAGTAACGTCCACCCACTTAAATCATCTAGGATTACGCACATATATATCCACATATATTTGTGCAGGCTACTTATGAAGTGGCGTATGTGACAGAAAGTTGTAAGGACTACTCTACATCAAAGATCCTAACTAACATCAAGACTTGATTTTATTGGAGCATTTGCCTAATTTCCTATAATCCATTTTATTATTGCTTTCCAGATGTAGTACACTAAAGTAGCAAAGCATGATAGGCAGATGCAACAATGCCTCACACAATTATGTTGCAGTCCTAGTTGCAGAAAGGTGTTTTTAGGAAGGAGAGGAAAGACTGAATAGAGGACACAGATGGTACACAATATTGAAGAACATACCAGTGTGAGGTGGATAACAGAGAGATATCTCAGAAGCCTGACTATGCACAGGGTGGGCAAGGAGCAGCGTGGAGTATTTATGTGCCAGAGTGAAAGATAGACATGGCAGTCTAAAGGCAAAGAGAAGCACATAGCCTAGCTGCATGAATCATCAAAAAGTTCAGTCTAACAGGGAGTCAGATGGAGGACCTGTGCTGCACAGCTCTCTTTCCTTATCGGAGAGGTTCCTTCCTTTGAACAAAGCTTCTAAAGCCTCACTCACTCAAGTTCATGCAACCCTGTTATGAACTTTTTAGCCCAAGCACTGTCTTAAATGGGATTTAAAGGGGGTGATGGGAGATATAGAGGAGTCTTGCTTACTTTGCTGGAGGCTCCTGTCAGTAGAGAAGCGGCAGCTGTAGTATGTTTCGTTTGATAGAAAGGTTCTCCACATTGAATGGTAGTAAGAAGGTAAGAGTAGATCTAGCAAGATTTACTTTCAAAGATGTGCCAGCAATTAAGGCATGGCTCAAGTCTTGGGAGATTTTTCTCATTTAAATACTCGTGAACTCGTGGCCTTTGTGAAATAATCCAATTGACCTCTTTTAATAGTCCACTGCACATTTCTGTAAGTCAGTGAAAAAACATTATCGTTAGACATAACTGGATAGCTTTCCGCAAAGATGCTAAGGACATGCATGGGATTCCACTGAACATGTCACTCACCGAAACAGTTGAAAAAGAATAGTGATGAGTTATATTTGTGGCACTACATGAAGAAACCTGTGTGTCTTGTGACTGTATGTTACTTGATCTTTGCATTCAGGGCTCTGGGTTCTATGGTTCACAGCCCATCAATTTACGAAGACAATACATTTAAAAGAACATGGACAATTATAGTATAGATCTGTTGAATGCACTTATATTTGCTCCCAAACACAATCAAAAAAATGTGTGTTTGCATGTTTCACTAATAAACCCAGTATTTGGTCAATACCGTTTGCAGCGGTTAAGAATGACTTACACGTCTGAATTTCGAATGGTGCCAAAAAGTTTATAGACTTGATGGATTTGCGGCCATTCTGTGACAGCAAATTTCAAATATCCCACAATATGTCCTGGATGGCATGGTGGAATACTTTGCCACCACAACTTTAACCCTATTGGAAAACCACAACAAACTGGTTCTGATTTGGAACTAACCAGAAAATCTCAGAGTGAAGACAACAGGTCAAAAGTTGTCAGAAAATAAAGCGAAGCCTCACTTTTTTTCAGGCTCTATTGGACAATATAATGGAAAACCTATCTGATAAAGAGTACATAGACATTTCCCCTGTGGATGCTGTCCTTTGGGGACCAGGAGAATACCATTCTAAACTATTCATTTTGCCGCTTTTCTGAATAAATCGAATACACAAAGTAATCATTTTATGAATGTTTCACAAGGTATTGTATTTTTGTTGCATTGTATTAGGCTCTGACAGTGGTGGTTCCCACCTGATCAACTCTGCATGAATTGAAGTGATTCAGCAACATAATATACAATAATAACCATTACTGTACACCTAAATGCACGCTTAAAAATCATTTATATGGTTGTCTGATATTTTAACTTAAATGGACTCAGCTGAAAAAAGTAACAATTTGTTATTTTAGTCAGTGATTGGAGATGGAGGTAATGCCAATTCCGAGGAGACTAACCAGAAAGACCCCAATCAGCCAGTAAGTTCTCAGATTTGTTTCTCAACTGGTGATAGGTGATGGGCTATACACTCTCTGACCTGTAAATCTTGTCCTGCTTTAAAAAAGCAAAGATCTATTTCCTTTCCTTATTCATCAGTATTATCTCTAACTGAGCAGAAGGCTACATTTCTGCATGGTAAATGTAAAACGATTGAGACACATAGTTTACCTCAGATCAAGATAGGATCAAGAGTCACATTAAAGAGCTAGGTCACACTCATCAATGAAATGTGATCACGCGTGCCCTATGGTCCTTCCAACCTCCTAGCTGCAATTTGTCACATTCTGCTCTCCCAACTTTAGACCCTGTCAGACTTAGGTTGGCTACCACTTTCTCTTACCAATGTTTCTCCTTTTAAATTGTGACTACTTTCTTGTATTCTTCTTCCTTTGTTCTCCTTGCATAATTTTGTCTTTGTGCATGTGCAAAACATTTGGATTCTCCATAAAACAGTTAATATTGCCCCACTCTCAGATGTGAAGCAAATAAAGCAACCTTTTGACTTTTGAAATGTTTGTTAAGAAATTGATGCCTGATTTATTTTTAGGAGTTTGTCCATGAAAGATCTATTAAAGATGATCTTCTCCTCCTGCTGAATCTGGCTTTATAAGCGTTTAGGTCCTGTATATTTGAGACAGGGATAGAAGGCTAACATAGTGTGCCAAAGATTATGCAGCCAGTGAGGCACCTGAGGTGCACCATAGTCCTAATTAAAAAATACATGTTGGAATTATTACACCAGACCTGATGCCACACGTTAAAATGAGAAAACATCTGTGATGGAACTTTATTCAACAATGAGGTGCTCAATCCAGAAAATGCGTGCTTACGCGTTTTAACCAAATAGTGAGCCGACACACATACACAAACCCTCACCTACACACCCAGTAATATACACTAAGGTAGTAGACATTTGGAAAATTCCTTAAGCTTCTAGTGCTTTCATGTATCTAAATAAAAACATAAAACTTTGCAATTTTTAAATGCTCTGCCCAGTTTTGGAAATGCTGCTATGAAAGGAGAACCACTTTGCATTGTACCCATAGGTCCTTTATTAATCCACAGAACAATCTCATAGCAATTTTGGATCAAGGAATATCAAAGTACTAGCTGTCATAGTTTAAGTGGAGTAGATCACTATATAGGAACCCCTTTTTAATTGGGAGAAATCATGCAAGTATTATAGCATGTCTGAAAAGGAAATGTTTTATAAGGGCTACGGAACCTGTTCTATGTACTCGGCTGCTCATTTGTCCATAACAAAGACTGTACTACTGTGACAACCTTTGAAGAACAATAAATGGATTCTATTAGACTAAATCTCAAGCTTAGGGCTTATCACGTACTGTTTTTGACTACTACTCCAATGCTTACGTGATGTGTGTTCCCGTCTTTTTGCATTTGAATTTATAGGGGGTTTGGAATCAGACAGTATATTTTAATCTTATCAAAACTTGGAATCAATAACCCTAAGAAATGGGGAGTTGTTTGATTTATTATTAGTAATAATAACAACAAAAAAGATTAATAATAAAGCAGGCATCCAAAGTGCCTCTGTTGAAATGTACTGACTAGCATCGAAGAAAAATCTTTAAAAGGTAATAGTTGTAATAACCAGCACAAAAAATTGACTTTTAAAAATAAATTCTTATGTTAGCCATCTGATGAACCTATATTAACGTGTTATACAATGCAATTAAAACACAGTATTCATAATGTGTTCTCTTCACTGCTAATGTCATCAAACAATATGATTTGCATACCACCTAGGTAGAATAAGATATTATAGGGATTAGCTATCTATTTAACTGAACAGTCACACCACACCGTACTTGCAATATTTATCTGATAAATCACATAGAACAGTCCGGCAAATAATTATTCAGTAAACCATTTGTACAAATGTTTTTATATAACAGAACTGACCAACCATTAATGGCATACTGAAGAGCAATCTTCGCTAAGTTATGTAGCAAATAATGAAGATCTTGAAAGAGTCAAAAGATTGCCTCCGACTTTGAGCAAGGACTGTTAAGACTGAATTCGAAAGGCAATGTTGCCCGATCATGTCCTGGGTGTTACTGACCACGTCTAATTCTTTTCAACTCTAAACAGGATCACATCAAATTTTGGAATGAAGGAATCAACTTCATTGGTGTTAAATAAAACATCTTTATGTACCAATACTTTTTACAAAAGTATTATAGTAAATTCCTGCATGTACCTGTATCCTACCTAGTGCAGCGAAATATGGCCTTCCCCAAAACACATGATTAAATTGGCATCAGCAGCATGAGGAATCAAAAGGTACAGTTGGCCAGGATTATGGGATCTGTATAATTGGCAGTATATAAAAAAACAGCTTTTGATAATTTGAGAAATGGTAAATTAGTGGATGGAGTGCCACGTAAAGCGACCATGAAATTTTCATGAGTGGCACAAATATAAAAAAATGAATTGAGTGGTTTTTCACATGATTAACTCACCTCGGCTCCTTTACAGACTTCATCTAATGCTGCTACAATTTCAAACCTAGAGGCATAAAGCAATTTGTCCAGAATCAGACACTTTCGTATATTTTGTCAAGTTTCCAATGAGAGTTCTCTCGCATTTTGATATGGTGGCTTAGTTGTTAACCTTTAATCCCAGATGATTGGGGTTGAATCTTCTATCGCTATTCTACCACAATTCAATTCAAACCTCACAACTCCGAGTAAGTCACTGTATCTCCTAGTGGCTCGTACTGAAGTAATACAATTATGGTTGACAATGGCTGGAAAAGTAAATATGCTATGTCCTGAAAATCACAGCCATTTATGAATTGCAACAATTTCTGAAACCCAAAGAAGAATGGAAAGTTAACATATCTAGCCATCATTCTGATCGGGATTCACACAATGCACACTTAAGAGAGTTTCAAGCGTACAACACCATGTAATCGAATACTAGCAGAGGGTAAACATTTACCTCTGTCAAGGACGCAGCACAGAATCATTATGTAGATTATGTATTGAAATAGCACTTCCCTAGCTCACTTTATGTGATCTGGCCCTTTGTCTAATTTGGTATATTTTTCTTTGCAAATTAAATAACAGTGATTTTAACTTGCTTCAGGCAGTAGACTCCACAGATGGTGTTGGTCCAAACCCACCAGAAAAATCAGTTGCTCCAGCTGCAGTAGAAGCCCAACCTGCAGCCCAAAAGATCAAAGATGCCCCCAAGGAGAAGAAGACGACAGTCGATCCGAGCAAGCAGAAAACCATCAAGCAGGAATCAAAAGAAAATCAAGAAGTTCTTTCCTCCCCACCACAGCAAGCTACTGAATCTAGCATTCTTCAGAATGGAAGCGGCAGCCCAAAGAATAGTCCAAAGAGGCTAGAGAAAAGGCAGTCAATTGGAGCTTTTTTCAAAGGCATTGTATGTTCATTTTGGTATTTTCCTAAATTTCATATTTTTTAATATAAGCTTTTACTATTGCATCATATAATTTAAATATAGCCACCGTTTAGCCATCTGTCTATTCATTAAGGCATGATTTAAAACACAAAATGACATATTTATGGTTTAAAGTGTAATTCTTGGGGATGTCTATTTGAAAATACATTGTCAGAAACATACTATATTTTCAATCCAATTTGAGTATTCCAGATGTGAAAGCCTTGCAGGATACATAAAAATATTCAGTGATAGAGGGTAATGTTGTGTAATGAGACCGAGAAAAGATTATATAAATCTTTTTCAGTATTGGTAAACTTGTTAAGAGGATTGTAGTCAGCCAGTTCAGCAACACCTAACCAGATGGAACACACTAATTCTGTAGTCTGTGTTCAAACAAAAAAACAAATACAATCAACAAGAGAAAAAGGGTCAAAAAGCCACTCCTGTACCCCTTAAAAGTAATATATATCAATCAACATAAGAGTGACAGCATAACTAGAGAAAAAAGCAAAAGGTAAAAGACAAAAGAGGTTCAAGGCGTAATATAGTTACTACCACCAGAACAGATTCCCAGTTAGTGTGGAGGTAAGCTACACATGCTCAGTGTAAAATAAAAGGACCCTCAGGCCCCAACTAAAAGTTGGTAGCCAGTTGTCTTCATTGCGT
Organism: Lissotriton vulgaris; assembly: GCF_964263255.1. Classification (NCBI taxonomy): domain Eukaryota; kingdom Metazoa; phylum Chordata; class Amphibia; order Caudata; family Salamandridae; genus Lissotriton; species Lissotriton vulgaris. The sequence continues at coordinate 76,629 of NW_028248366.1, read as the reverse complement.
CCTAGTAGTAGAAAAGAGATCAGAGTTGGTGATGAAGATGAATTAAAAGGAGTGTGGACTACTCCTCAAACTGAAACATTCTTATTAATGAGAGGGTGGTTCTAACTCCGTTAAAACCAGTGACAAAAATGCGGACTAATAAGTGGTTGTGTTAGTCTGAACCATAAAGTCCTATTAATAAAGAGAAATGGTCAACATGTTTCTGCTAATAAGCCAAAGATCGGCTTAGCATTCGTCAGGACCGAAGAAAGGATTCTCACTCCATGGTTGGTACACGCTAAGGCGTCCAAACCTATGGTGTGGGAAGGAAAACTATTACAACCTTATCTGTAAAAGTTCATGCAGGTATTTTCTCCTGTGGCCTCTCCGAATTGTGGGAGACAGGGAAATCTGAAATGTAGAAATCAAACAAACATGTTTAGTTTATAAACCCTCGTTATGGGTGTTAAAACACATTGTATTTATAAACACTTCGAGACATGTGTATTCATGCTGTAGCTTCCCCCAACTTTTAGGCACGTTCAGAGAAGCCCATCGAGCAACAGTTTCATCTTCTGTGATTGCAAAACAATTCATTCGCAAATGAGTGAACGCTATAAACTTTAGCAATATTCATGGCGTAATATTTAAGCCCCACTCTTGTCTGCCTTAAAGTAACGCGTGTTAAAATTCTAAACGCGTTGTTTGGCAGCCGAGTACATCACAATACAGAAAGTGCTCGTTAGAGATTAGCAACAAAAACAGTTAAAAACACCTTTTAAACAACAGAAGAATCAGTATGTCAAATCTCACTCAGAGAAAAAACACAAATAATTAATGGTGAAAGCGCCCCATGGGCTTGTGGCAGGGAGATTTCTTCACGCCCAGTCTATCTAAGGATAAACAAAAGGAAAAAGGGCCTTTTTTCCTATTACCGATTAAGGGTGTGTATTTAAGAAAATGTTAATCTACTTTCGGTAAATGACCCTATAAATCCTTCGGTCAGATGATAAACAAAGAGGCCCCTTTAAGACTTCTAAATCACGTTTCTAACTTAAGAACCACGTCTGACACGGCCCGTTTGTTGCTTCGGGCTGCGGATGTGGACACCTTAGGTCTAACGGCGGGCAGTCGCCCAGAGACAAGAAGGTTGACCGAAGGAATTATAGGGTCATTTACCGAAAGTAGATTAACATTTTCTTAAATACACACCCTTAATCGGTAATAGGAACAATTGCCCTTTTTCCTTTTGTTTATCCTTAGATAGACTGGGCGTAAAGAAATCCCCCTGCCACAAGCCCATGGGGCGCTTTCACCATTAATTATTTGTGAGTGTTTTTTTCTCTGAGTGAGATTTGACATACTGATTCTTCCGTTGTTTAAAAGGTGTTTTTAACTGTTTTTGCTGCTAATCTCTAACGAGCACTTTCTGTATTATGATGTGCTCGGCTGCCAAACAACGCGTTTAGAATTTTAACACGCGTTACTTTAAGGCAGACAAGAGTGGGGCTTGAATATTACGCCATGAATATTGCTAAAGTTTATAGCGTTCACTCATTTGCGAATTAATTGTTTTGCAATCACAGAAGATGAAACTGTTTATTGCGAGGTTGCTCGATGGGCTTCTCTGAACGTGCCTAAAAGTTGGGGGAAGCTACAGCATGAATACACGTGTCTCGAAGTGTTTATAAATACAATGTTTTTTAACACCCATAACGAGGGTTTATAAACTATACATGTTTGTTTGATTTCTACATTTCAGATTTCCCTGTCTCTCACAATTCGGAGAGGCCACAGGAGAAAATACTTGCATGAACTTTACAGATAAGGTTGTAATAGTTTTCCTTCCCACACCATAGGGTTGGACGCCTTAGCGTGTACCAACCATGGAGTGAGACTCCTTTCTTTGGTCCTGACGAATGCTAAGCTGATCTTTGGCTTATTAGTAGAAACATGTTGACCATTTCTCTTTATTAATAGGACTTTATGGTTCAAACTAACACAACCACTTATTAGTCCGCATTTTTGTCACTGGTTTTAACAGAATTAGAACTACCCTCTCATTAAAAAGAATGTTTCAGTTTGAGGAGTAGTCCACACTCCTTTTAATTCACCTTCATCACCAACTCTGATCTCTTTTCTACTACTAGGACCCAATGAAGACAACTGGCTACCAACTTTTAGTTGGGGCCTGAGGGTCCTTTTGCTTTACACTGAGCATGTGTAGCTTACCTCCATACTAACTGGGAATCTGTTCTGGTGGTAGTAACTATATTACGCCTTGAACCTCTTTTGTCTTTTAGCTTTTTCTTTTTTCTCTAGTTATGCTGTCACTCTTATGTTGATTGATATATGTGTTCAAACAAATACAATGGCTTGAAATCATCTCCTGTAATTTTCAGGATTGGCACTTTCACTTTTTTAGGTTCCCTGATGCTAGTAAAATACTTAGTTACCTTTTTCTTTCATCAGTTATAGTGAATATGATCCACTCCCTCACTCTGGGTCCGACTTACAAAGGTAAACTTACATGTTTGGTCTAAATTTAGACCAAAGGTCTTAGTTTACGACTTTGGGATTTCACAAAGAGCATTTATGAGTACTATCTTTATATCCAAACTCGGTGTGGATCTCCGCCCGGCATGTTAAATAACCAGTTTTCCCCATGGTAAGTGCAGCGGTGCTCCTCATGTACCCTGGATGAGGTATCACTCCCTACCACTTAATTGTTACAAGAACGCAATCCTAGAATGTGACTATAAATGTGTTCAACAGAATTCTCCTACTTTCAATTAGTTTTGAGAAGGTGATACCATTGAAAGGAGCTATGAAAAACTTAAAATCACATTTTATATCTATCTTATCCTCTGTTCCCACATCGGAGTTGTAGTAAATTTTTGCAGCAAGAGCAGGTTCCTTGCTGCATTCTACCATGTATTCTTCAAAACAAACTAGGTCAAAATGGTTTGTACTGGCAAATTCAAGGTTGTCTGTGATCGCTGTGAAAAAAAATCTTATAGGATGCCAATTATAAAAATACATTTTATCTAACCATTTTCTCACTAAATGTTAGGAGTGATCCAGCGAAAGCGGTGTAAATTTTATTATCGTAAACATTAACCCTACTATATCATGAATATGATTTTTCTCTATAACTAAGAGTTTGGGCCCATGAAAACTCAATAACCATTTACAAATATCAGGTCCTCCGATAGATCTTTGGTAGAGCTAATACGGACTGGATAATAAGGGACGTCAAGTTATCAAGTTACTTTTAAGCTAAAATTTCAAAATATGAATGGTCATTACACAAGTACATAAGAATTATTAATGCTGTGTCATTTCAATGTTACAGGTAAGTACACAATAAGGAAATGCAGTTCATAGACAACTACATCATATAATGAATAAAAGCATAAGAGGGAGAGAGAAAGACAAAAGGAAATATTTTAATATCAATATGCAAATCAGATTTTCATACATACCTAGATCAATGAAATCTCAAGCACCCCCGTGCAATAGTCAGGAATAGCTAACCCTTTGGTCGAAAAGGTATAGCTCAAGCAACTTCACCATCCAATGAAGTGCAAAGTAATCAGGATAGTCACGCTCAGGAATTGCAAGGATAATAGCCAGCCAGAGTAGCATAGAGAGTACAGCAGAAAAGGCTCTCTTCTCATATAATGCCACACTCTTTTCTCATGGTAATAATTATATCCCCCTAATTATTTAATTTTTACAGTTCCACACGTTTTCATCGGTCAGATTCATGAGGTGATCATCATACGCATTTATTTATTTATGTATTTTATTTATTTTTTACATTTTTAAAGCGCACTGTTACCTGGAGGTGTCCTGGCGCTGAACTGATCGCTGGTGGGCGTGAGCAAGGGGAGTTAGTGTGTAAAAAGCCATATCTTGAGGGCTTTCCTAAATAAAAGCATGTCGGGATCTGTCTGAGGCTCAGAGGCAGCGCATTCCACGCCTTGGCCGCACCCAGGGATAGGCTTCTACCTCCCCAACGAACTTTCCTCACCCTGGGGACTACAACCAGCCCCTGATCCGCTGACCTTAGAGGTCTCGCCGGCCTATACCACTGGAAAAGAGGAGTCAGGCAACGGGGGCCCAGGCCGTGCAAGGCCTTGAAAGTCACGCAAAGTGACTTAAAAACAATTCTTTTACGGACTGGAAGCCAGTGTAGCTTTATAAGGTCTTGTGCAACTGAGGCAAACTTGGGAGTACCCGTAATCAAACGTGCAGCTGCATTCTGCAGGATTTGAAGTTTATATAAAAGCCCCTGTTGGGCGTTTAGCAGCAAGCCGTTGCAGTAATCTAGACGGGACATCACTAGTCCTGTCACTACTGTCTTCCTGTGTTCATCCGGGAGAAATGGTAAGACTTTCCGGATAATTTGAAGCACGTAGTGGGTCGCTGAGGACAATGCGTTGATTTGTGGCCTGAAGGACAGCGCGCCATCCATCAGTACACCCAGGTTTTTTACCTTCGAGACCGGAGAGGGGGGAGACCCCATTTCCTCTGGCCACCAACGAGGGGACCAGAAATTGTCTCTTGACCCAATCAGCAACATTGCTGAATTGAGCTTAGGGCGGTTTCCTGCCATCCAGATGCTCACTTCCCGCATGCAGCATCTAAATCTGTCTGCTGTGCTATCCACTTCTCCTGGGCGGAACGACACCACAATCTGGGTGTCGTCGGCGTAGGATGTCAAATTGAATCCGAAGGATCTGATCACTGGCGCCAAGGTCGAGACATAAACATTAAAAAGAGTTGGGCTCAGGGAAGACCCCTGAGGAACTCCGCAGGGAAGTACAAATGACTCTGATTCAAGGTCCCCCAAGGCCACCAATTGAGTCCTGCTGGATAGGAAGTCTTGCAGGATTTCCAGAGCCTTTCCTTGAATCCCACAGGCCCTCAAACGGTCCACCAATAATTTGTGGTGGACCGTGTCGAAGGCCGCAGAGAGGTCCAGCAGGATCAGGGCGGCTCTGCCCCCTGTATCCATCACCTTTCTTATGTCTTCGGCTGATTTAATCAATGCCGATTCCGTGCTGTGTCCTGCCCTAAATCCATGTTGGGAGGGGTACAGCCACTCTTCTGTCCTCAGGAAGGTACTAAGTTGATTGTTTAGTATACCTTCCATGATTTTGGCTGGTAGGGGTAGCCTGGCAATAGGACGGAAGTTGTTCAGGTCAGTTACGTCTAGATTAGTTTTTTTAGAAGGGGCAGGATAGACGCTTGTTTCCAGCATAGGGGAAATTCACCTTTGGCCAGCATGTCATTGAACAGGGGGGTGAGTCCCAAGGCAATGGTAAGGGGAGTTAATTTGGCAACGGTGGCAGGGCAAGGGTCATGAGGGGAGCCTGATTTTATCCTCAGTAACCGGTTTGTGAACTCTTCCTCACTGATAGGGGTGAAGTTTTCTAGGCTATCAGATATCCTGTTGTTCTCTGGATTCTCTGGAGTTCTCTGGAGTTCATCTGGATTTCTCTGTTAAAGTTTTTGTTAAAATGAATATCATCATCGCTCTTCAGGAGCAGGAAAAGGAAATTTTTATATATCTTCATGTCCTCGCACTCGCTACCATATCAGCTTGCAACGTAGTCAACACAATTGTTCATAGAAAGAAATACTCCAACGGTAGGAAGAGGAAATCCTAGTGATACGCTTGCATTTATGCGAACTAAACAAAGAAATCCGTTTTTTTTAATAAAGAAGGACTAAGTACATTCTTCTGAGGCCTACATTAGGAAGGAAAAATTATTTTGCAGGGTTGAGCCCTCTTTGAAGAAACCATAAAACTGTTGTTTTTTCCAAAGAAATAAACACACTTCAGAACTCAAGAAAATCGTTTTTAAGGATTCTTTATTCTAAGTAAACCAATAAGTACAATCTAAATTTTCAATAATCAAGCAATTAATAATAATTGTTTTACTCTTGTTATGAAGAAAGGATAAACATTTTGCAATACATTTTCTGTGAGCGTTTCTATTATTGCTATTTCATATATCTATGTGCAAGTTTTTAAATGCATATTTATTCACGCCTCTCTTCTCATAACATTGTAGTTCATGTAAATATACTTCATAATTTCCATTCTTTTAGCATGTTAAACGTTTGCAGTTTCTATTTTACTAAACATGTCGTGCCTTTCTAGCACATTTTCAGGTTGTACTTTCGAATACTCCCATGTACATAATGTCAATAATTTTCACTGTTAGTCATTTGTTTTGTTAATTAACACACTTATGAGCAGATTTGATTAAGCAAGATCATTTCTAAAAAATCATGCTTCATCAGAAAGAATGCATTTCAGTGAATGTTTTTTATCTCAAAATTCTATTCTTTAATTTTGTTTTGTTGAATAAGTCCATCTTTTCATTTTCTTCACTGCCACACCAACCGAACTATTGTCCCCTATTTTGTTCTTCTCTTTCTTGGAGTAAGAACACTTCAAACATAACCTTTATTTGCCTTTCCCACTATTATTTTACTCCTTCTCCTTGCTACTCTCTCCACCCATTCATACTTCTTCACAATCCTGCCTTTTATTGTTCTTCCTTGTGTATTTGCCTTCATGATGGATACTCCTCAAAACATCATCTTATGCTCAATATCCACCCCAGTTTTTTTCTTATTTCACTATGCCGTTCCACCGAAATCTATTTCATATGAAAGATGACCTCTTAGTTGCATATGGTTTGCAGATGTACGTTACTCCTGATGTACCCAGGTTCCTTTCCTGGTTCCATCTAAAATCATATACCACAGTATGTACAGATATATTCTAATTTTAAATTATAAAATGTTCCAAAGATTATTTTCATATAATAGAAATACACTTTCTGGCTGCCAATTCAGTCTTACACTTCAGAAGGTAAAATAACAGCATAGAACAATATGAAGGTGTTTCATTCATTTTAGAGAAATCCATTTCTGAGAGAATGAACTTTCTGTTAATGCACTGTTCGGCGCTAGGCTGTGAGCAGGGGGTGGGAGCAGTGGGTTGTTGCCCACTGGAAGTTGGGGCCCGGCTTAGCCAGAAGCCATCCCCACTGTGCATGATTTAAGGCCACGTGAATCAGGGAACTGGCTGCACGTGGAAGGTGTTGGACTCGGGACTTGGCCAGAGGTCCGATCCTGGAGCCAAGCTTCCAGTGTGCACAGCCATACGATGTGAACTGTGGAGTTTGGGGAATATGAGCAACAAAACCCATATATTAGCTGAAAACAAAGTTTAAAGTGTCATAATAATTAGGTAAGGCAATAAAATCATACCCTATGTTAAGAAAATCCCAGAAATTCACAGAATAAAACAAAGTTTAAAGTGATGTTATAGTTAGTTGTTGAAATACCATAAAAACTAATGTTTCAAAACAAAAAAACACTGAAATTCACCAGTTATATCTTACTGAGCTAACTATAATTTGCACTGCAACATGCACTGCTTATCACCTCACATATTATATCACTTGTGACATGTTAAATGGCACCATTAATGACAATGATTTCCTTATAAAAAAAGAAAATTTAAATGAATATATTAAAAATGCTAACAGCAGTCTGATATGTAAAACTTAAGATAAAATACATCCCATTCCACTGGCAAAGAGGTAGTGGTACTTTTTTTATTCAGCTGGAACCGGGAAATAAGAGCCAGATGTACTAAAAAATGTTTGCGCTTGCAAACTCTCTGAAGCTGCAACCTCAAAAGTTATTTCCCTCTACAAAACTTACAAGTTGTTAATGTTCTACCGATTCCTAAAATGGGATTGCACCTGGATACCGAAAATCTATTTTGAAGGTACATGTTGTGAGCGTTCCTTCGATTCGATACTTGATGTATTAATGGTTTGCAACTAGAATTCCCTTTTCAAACCATTGAAATGTTTTGGTGCTACCTTTTTGGCCTTTGTGAATTGGGTTGAAAGTTTCAGGGGAGTAGGCAGAGGTCCCAATTACCGCAACCAACTCTCACTGAAGCTTTTGAAAAAAAAAGTTGTAAGTAGCCATGTTTTTTAATGGAAATTCTCTGTTTTAAAAAAAAAAAGGTTTTTTTCAAAAGCAATCACTGCGATGGTGGACTATTGGGCCATCCAGGCCACCATTCCTGTAACTAAGGCTAATCGGAATGAATCATATTTTGCCTCTTGCCTAAAAAATATTCATTAAGTATGTCGAACTGTAATCCCATCTGCATCAGAATCTTCCAAACCAGTCTATTAGTACGTAGGTTGCTTCGCAAAACTGGACCATGGTTGCAAATTGTGACCACTTTTTGCTACCAGTATCTTGATACATCTAGCCCAAGTTGCATTTTCATCACAGTAGGCTCTCACTAATTGTATGAACTGGAAAATTAAACATGCTACAGTTGTTCTAAAGGTTCTCCTGACTAGAGAGATAGTAACAGTTTTTCCAATCTTCATGTTTATGCTTTATAACTTATTTAAAGTTGTTTTTTGGCAATTAGTAGTAGTTGTGTACTAGAAAATCAATCTGGAAATTAGTGGTGATGAGAAGGCATTAAGCATAAATGGACTGATCACATTTTAACAATACAGGCGGCACAGCAACTCCAGATGTGGTATTACCATTACCGCATGGTATTTCCACCCACGTACTAGGCCATTCTGTGTTTTGCGGCTAGAAATGGAAAAAATCTGGAGTAACCTGTGTTTCCTTGTTGACTTACACATGTTATTCCCCATTTTTATTAGAATTTCCTTGAGGCACTTCAACTGCTTTCATCTGGTGAAATGCCCAGGTGAAACACTCAAACTCATAGAGTTCCTGCATGATTTGTAATCCTGATTCGTCGGTAACCCCCATTACTGGCTAAAAGTGGCATTACCGCCTGACTCGTGGTCGACCCGAAAATCATGGCTAGAAACAGAAAAAAAGAGGAGGACAATTGGTTTAAATGGCTCATGCCCCTGTGTACATTTTGGTACCTTTGCTATCTCGCTGACGGACATTGACTTCAGAAAGAAAAAGCACAAAGCAGAGCATAGTGTTTACTTGCTTTGTTGTATTTTGTATTGTTGTATTTTGCTGTGCTCCAATCAATTCACCAAGCTATTGATGTCCTTGATGAATTGAGATTATTATTTGCTTCCGGTAACAGACCAGTGTGTATCCATCAGGCGGTCCTTCTTTCTACAACATGGTGGTCACTTAGGAGCTTGGAATATGAGTTGATGTATCTTCCACATCCATAGAAGTGAAATAATGTATCACAGGGCTGATAGTGGCCACCACTAATAGTCAGGGGCAGTAGCAGCCCATGGTGGGAGTGCTGCCGGGCTCTGACGTGGGGAGGGGGAGGGGCAGGGTGGGAGTTAGTAAACTACTGATTACGGCCGATTAGAGGTAAGTAAACATATAAATAAATAAAACAAATTGTGTTGCGCCCGCTGCATCACCAAATGCGATGGTTACAGCATATCTTTCCTCACTTTATTTGCATAGCAGTTCAAAGAAAACGTAACAACACAATCATTAAACAAAAGATTACACAACCCATGAACCATAGAGGGGTAGTCTCCAATGCAACCATAGTTCAATCAGACCACAGTCCTTTGTATATAATATTGTGACGTCCCTTCCGCTTCCTCTTCTTCACTGGAGGAAGATGTTCTGATGTCTGATGTTCTGCTTTACCACGAGTTTATTGGAGGATGTATTTTAGTTTTAAGTGCTCACTCATATACCGAGTTGTCAATATCCCTTCTAATCCTAAACATATAGCATACATATTATAGACCACAGTTTGTTGGTATTTATCATAGGCCTTACCTTTCTTTACTTTATATCCAAACACAGCAAGCATGTCAAGTTTACACAAAATTTCTTTGCAGAATTATTTATGACAAAACATCATTGCGTTTGTCAGGTTAATATTTACAACCTCTCATGGCAGACTCATAGAGCTGACAAAAGTCTGTGCTGCCACATGTAGAATGCTTCTAACAAGACATCATTATGCAGCATATCAGCATCACTTACCTAAAACTGAATGCAAAGAGGGAAAGCTAAGGCAGCATCTCTTTTGAGGCCTTAACTGACACCAGCCACGCCCCAATGAACTGTTTGTTTATCCGTGGGCACAGATTAATCAGTGTGTCCTGGGGTTCAGTAGCCATGAGTTTACAAGTGTGAAATTCCCATGGCTTGATCCTGAGCACCTCTGAAGATACTCATTCACCTCCCATTACTCCTCTGCCAACTTCAAGGTAAAGTAGCAAATTATCACATAGTTATTCATCAGTGGATGATAGTACTCTGTCTTATGTTAGACCAAAGGTCCAGGTCACTGTTTTTCATCAATGGTCACCATCTCTCAGTCCCTTTGTCTGGATCTGATCATTCCTTGACCTTCTGCCTACTTCCATGGGATGAACTTTGACAATTCACCATCCATCACTACTTTTACCAGTTCCACCTTTTCAATGTCACTAGCTATCTGCATACACTTCCCTTTTCCATCATCAAAGAACACCATTGAAACCCATGTTACTCATTACCCTGAAGTGTTCTTGTACTTTGTCAAGATCACATAACTCTCCTTCCTAGATTTTGAGACCTTGTCCTCATCACTTTTTAAGTATTCAGCCCTTAGAAATGATTGCTAAGCTTTAGTGAAGCCCGACTACAATCCTCATATGAGCTGTAATGTCACACTGTCCAAACAATTGAACTTATAAATGTTAATTTCTCTTATGTGTTAATAACTGGCTTGTAGCTTTTGTCCAATAAACGTATTAAGGTTTTCCTCAGAGATATATGCATGTGGCACACATGGAATGACCCCAAAGCAACAATAATTAAGAACTAAAAACACAGGGGCATATTTACAACTTAAGTGGGGGAGTGCAGCGGTAAGCCAAGAAGGCTAACACCGCGCTCCGTCAGTTTAGAATGTAGGGCTGCAGCGTGTTTACAACAATACGGTGCAGCCCTGCGTTTCCCCCTCGCTGGCTCTAAATTTGTCGTGCTAGCACCAACGCAGGTACTCTTGCACCATAGTGCAAGGGTGCGTGCATTGTGGGAAATGATTGATTGTTTATTTGCAGGAAGGAAGGGGAAACCTGGTCTTAAACAGGAGAAACGAGAGGAAATGCTTTATTTCTCATCCTTTTTGCTGTTCCAACGTGTGCTGAATTGGGCAGCCCACATAGAAACAGCAACACGCCATGTATGATTGTTTATGTGTAGAAAGGCGTTCCTTCCTGCACATAAACAATCATAAATGGCGATTTGTAACTTCTATGTGTGCTGCTAGAGGAAAATTGTATCTGTAGGCCACTTCTCCATCTTCCTCCCCTTAGCTCCCATTTTATTGTGCACTCTGGGTTAAATCAACAGTATATATCCAGCAAGGTCAAATTGACCCCATTGTTATTATGGGTCAGGGTCTGGACTAATCCTAAGGCCAACTTAATTATGGACATTATCACAGACTGTCTCACACTGGACAAGGGTCTCTCTATCCTCTGGTTGGGCTATATCAGCAAAACTCTAAAAGACCTAGTTTGCCCGTCACATTTATTGCTCTCCTTACCACAAAAATGAATGATAAGTTTACGGTTAAGCTAAGTTTTGTGGAGCTCTGCCAAGAGTAGAGGTTGTGTAGTGAAGTGAGCTAAAGCTCTGTCAGAGATTACTTTGTGTTCCGAACACCCGCTGAACATGTACCGTATTTGACGCTGTATCTCACACGCTGGAAGAGGTCTCATCTCTTCCTCTTCATGGCCCGTCCAGTGTGTCGGCTTCAATTTTTTCCAGTAGTTTGCTGTCCCTTGAGAGATTCTGTCCCGGGCTGCCCATGTGACGGCTCATTTCAGCAAACATTGCTGCACTTTATGATTTTTTGAAAAAAAAGTTATAACTTTTTTTCCGACTTTTTCTTAAGCCCACTTGTAAACTTTTAGGGCAACGAAAGCATAGGAAAGGGTTATTTCACCACCTTATTGCCCACATGCATCAAGCATTTTTGGAGTCGCAAATGGTGTGATTCCTTAAAATCGGACGTTTGTGATTCCAAAACTGCTTTTTGAGATGCATCATTTTTTTTTGTTGAAAATCGCTAATTTTGCGATTTTCTAAAATGCGATTGCATTTAAGGAATCACAATTTTGCGATTCCTTAAATGCAATGCATCATTCTTAAAAAATTGCAAATTTAAAGATTGCAAGTGCAAATTACCACAAGGTTGAACCTCGTGGTAATTTGCGAAAAATGTTTAGAGTGCTCAAATTAGCATTTTAAACACTGTCATGTTACAGACACACATGTCCTTAGGACATGTGTGTGTGAAACATCCATTTAAAAATACATTTCAGGGGTGCAGGGGGGGTCCTTTGGACCCCCCCCTGCACCCATGGAATGCATCAACATTTTGCGAATTCCAATTTGCGAATTCGCAATTACCATTGATTCCTATGGGCCTTTTGGCCCATAGGAATCAATGAGAATTGCGAAATCGCAAATTGGAATTCGCATAATATTTGCGATTCGGTAAAAATTGCGATTTTTACCGAATCGCAAATATTATGCACTTTCAATAATGCATCCCGTTTTGCGATTTCTTATTTGCAATTCGGTAAAAATCGCAAATTTGGAATCGCAAAACGGGAGTTTGATGCATGTGGGCATATATTTTTTTCAGGGTGTTTTTTTTTTTTAAAGCCGTTGTGAGGTGTAGGAAATCTATAGATGGTTAAGCTTCCCGGATGAGGTTGGGCCCACAGCTTAAGGAATGCTTTGCACTTTTCACCATATTTTAGGCACTTTACTTCAGCTATATTTCGTCTGCACTGCTTTGACTCTATGCTGCTATACAAAATGTACTGTGTGTTTTTATTTTCATGCCCAAAATTTTATGCAAAAACTTTTTTACGTATCTTATACGGCTGTTTCCAACTAATAAAGCTAATTGAATTTTTTGATTTGACAAGAATCCAAAGTTTCTAGAAAGGTTCCTTGGGCATTAGCCAACAGGTTGAAATTGGAACTCCATGTCAGGTCAAGGGTGGATAATTCAGTTTCTACTGATTCCAAGGATTGCTCTGCAGAGGCACCAGCTTCCTTTGTTTAGAGGATGTTATGCAGCTTTCTGACAAAGGGAAGCAGAATTACAGGAAGAGGGAGTATAAATATTCCGGGCAGCCACAGCTACTTTTGTCTGAAGAACTTCTGCACTGTCTAGAGATAGGACAAATGTTCTTCATGTTTCCCTATTTGAACCTGGACCCCACTGTCCTTGGGTGTTAGTAAGAAGCCATCACACAAGTAATTATAGTGGCTTTTAAATTCCGAGATGGGAAGAAATCTCTCCCCAGCCACTAGCGGGTAGCGAAGAAATTAAAACAGCAATTTTAAACACCAAACCCTGACACTTGGCTCTACTTGTTTTCACAGCATAAAAAGCCTCACGAAATTCTTTGATCTAATTCCCATCTCGGCAAGGAAAACGGTCGTCGTTTTGCCCTCATCACCTCCAGGCTAGAATACTGCAATAGTCTATATGCAGGAACTAATAGAGCAGTACTGCATAAGCTCCAGATGGTCCAGCATGCAGCTGCACGGCTGGTACTGAAATGGCCTAGGCGATCGTCCACAACAGCGGCACTAGATATCCTACACTGGTTACCAATTCACAAACGCATTCTGTTTAAAGTCCTTATTATCACTTTCAGGGCCTTCCACTCTCGGGCCCCCAATACCTCCAAACTGGTTTCAAGCGCTATGTTCCCTCCTGAAGCCTAAGATCAGCAAATGCCAATCTGCTGAAAATACCTACCTTCAGATTGGTGTCAAAGGGAGGAAAACCGCTCACGGTCTTAGGCTCAAAGGTTTGGAACAAACTCCCCCCAAAACTCCGCCAAAGTACATCAGAGACCCTGTTTAGGAAGGCACTAAAAACCTGGATCTTCAGTGCTCCGGACATTCCATGCAAAACGTTGATCTGAGATCTGATCTCCCTTCCCTACCGTCTTGCAGTAAACCACCTCTTCTTTCCATCTGGGTTTCCGTTCTCAGCGCCAAGATGCTCCTCGGATTGATAGCCGCTCTTTATAAGTATACCATTACATTACATTACAAGAAATGTCCGAACCACCAAGTAGAACAGTTCTTTTGTCTTCTTTGGTACCAGCCAACTCACTGCAGGAAGTGGGTCAGGCAGAACATTTTAAGATACAACATTTGGTTGATAATAACTAAGAGACAGATGAATCAAATTAAAATTCATATTTTTCCTCCTAAAAAGCCCATCAGCCTGGGGTGGTATGATCCGGAGAATGTGTATGTTAATCCACACTAATCAGACATTTCTTTCATGTACACTGACATGAAGATTTTCCTGCTGTTGAAACTGCCTCCTAGATAAATAAAAAACACAGAAGGGTTCTGACTACCATATCTGTGGTGGTTCCTTCCCTAACGTGGAGGAGTGTCAGCCCACTGTCAGGCAGCAGTAGGAAGCAGTGATAGGAAGGGCACCTAGGTTTTAAGTGTGCATGTCTTTTTGGCCGGCCGTCTTGTGACCACCAGCCAGAAACCACCAGCCAGAAATGTTCTCAAACCCAGCTGCCTAAGACAGCTGAGTTAATGACAGCATAAGGCTCCAGTGCCCTTGGGAGCGGCGAGAGAGGCTGCTCCTTCCAATCCTGGCACTGCTCTCATGCAGCATGAGATCAGCGCCCGGATTGGTTACTGCTGTTTCCTGGAGCCTGCCTGCCTGGAGACACGAGCGAGGAGGAGGACGTCACACATACAAGGTAAGTGGAATTATTTTATCACTTTTATTTTTGTCCCCGCCTCACCACCCTCTTACATGCCAGCCGCCACTGATTCTTTTATACTTGTTCATGACCCCTGTGGACATGCCTGTTCATGGCCCCTGCATATGGCCAGAGGAGAAATTAATGGGGTCATACAACAGGCCGTACATCATAACTAGGAAGGTTCCCAAATGTGTACTAAGTTAGGGTCTTAACAAGATGAAACCAATGGTTGCCAGTTACTGAGCACAAAATGCAACACTCAAAGATTAAAAGACGTTAAAATGTAAGTAATTTTACTGCTTTATTTCATAATATATTTTCTAGGCAGATACCTGGATTATTTAAGATATACTTACTGAGTATGCAAGACAAAACATGTTATACACTGGATATAATGTTGACCAGATAATACAACTCTTTTCCTTTACTAACTTAATATCTAGCATTACAAATGTCAGGTTTAAAAACATGACCCAAGGTCACCAAAAAAGAAAGTCCTGAGGCTTTGTTATACAATGTGTCTCAGTGGCATAAACAGGCATTTCCACTGACTTTTTTGCCCCCTTGGCACTTTGATATTTCAGCAAAGGTTGCAGATGTTTGTCGGACGCGCTTCAGTGATATGGATTACGCTGGTACAAAATGCGCACCAACACAATAAAAGTGGACCTCCCGGGCATTGCCCGCTGCTGCTGAGAGCACTTATGTACTGTACCTGCTTGCACACAGATCCATGTGCTTCACTTGAAATGGAGCCTGTGTCCACTGCCTGCAGTGATAGGCACACCAGTGCTTCAAACAGCTGTTCTGCCTTTCACTAATACACTGTTCTCAATGCAAGCCCAGGCTCATGCACAATTGTTGGACTAGGGAGCACTGTCCATGCCTGCACCCGGGGCACCCACTTAAAGGGGCACCAGGGTGCAGATCGGGTCAGTGTGCCTAGTGAGTAATACAGACTCTGGAGTATGTCACATTTTTCTACTTCAGTTATTTGTGCCACAATTGTTGTTCACCTATCAGGGAAATTCTTACAATGCAGTTGAACAATATATATAACTTCAGTCAAATGAAAATGTTCTGCTAGGAGACTTCTTAGGAGGTGTCCTGAAAAATCACCACATTGAAATTGTCCTGTGCTTTATAAGAATTGAAGTTTCACAGAAAAGCAACTAAACACACAAAAGCACAGGTTTATCATTTACATTCATCTTTCCTTTCGATTCCTGAAGGTTCCTGACTGAATGCTGAAGGCTGTGTGATGGCATTAGTCATTCAGGGAAAGATTACTTGGGAAGAGACCTGGTCGGGTATCAAAGTTTCATACTGGAAGTCTTGGGTATCATTGAAGGCCTGGCTAGCCAGTTGGAAATCGAGTGGAGTGGTGAAGCCTGTCTCCACTGGTCCACCATATTTATTGCAGTGCTCATAGAAAACATTCTCTATATCACTGCTGAGAACAAAGCAAAAGCACGTTTGATGAATATGGAAGCAGGCAAGTTGCCATGTCCTGGTGGGCCGACAGTGATTAGTTTGAAACAAAATAAATGCCATGGCCCTCGCCAGGGCTGACTATAACAGTGCCTACACAACTACTAATAATGACAGTACTACTAGTGTGACAGATCAGACTATTCCAGGCCCACAAAGCTATAAATAATGTCTTGGGTAGCAAGTATTAGTTATTTTTTAATGCAGATTGAATTAACAAGCAGCTGCTGTTATGCTTATCTCTACGCTAGACATAGAGTGCCATCATGTGGCAGACTGTCATAATTACCGGTGGTGAGAATTAAGTGCTATTGCTGAGCACCTTAAACCACCGGCTCAAGTTAAGCACTGCCCAGTCAGTATTCTTTTTTATTTGTTATTCTACAGAAAAATTGCCAAAATGGGAAGTAATTTCTGTAAAACAAAACACAATGATGGGCTGTGAGCTTGGGCATGTTGTTGTTATTGTTCCATTCTATTGACTGGGATGTCGTGCCCACCAAGGTTGTTGTGAAAAGAATAAACTCACCATACACGGTGAGCCTTCTAATGCAATTATTCCAGCTGCTGTGTAGCATGTGTGATACCACGTAGATTCGGGAACACTTTGCGTGAAAACAGACTGCTATGGCACGCTGCCATGTCATTGTGTCCTGTTCATATATATATTTGATCATTTGGTCATAAGAAATTACATTTTCCTGTTTACGTAGTTTGTGCCGTTCAGTGTTGTAAGGAACATAAACAAGAGGCTATACGGTAAGCCTGGCAGTGCTGTTGTGCTAGCTGCCCTATGTCATATGTGCTGGCGACTAACAGTCTCCATTGGCAAGTTGGCTGAGGCTCCAGTGTCAGAAATATTGCAGTTGCTCAACTCTAAATGAGGCGGGGGAACCACAAAGTGGGCGCAGCAAGACATCTGCCAGTTCACGGTAAAAGTTCTGTTCTTCAAACTGCACAATCACCTCTTAGGGCCTCATTTATAAGGCTGTGCATCACTTTTATGCCGCCGGTGCGTCACTTTTTGTGACGTGCCAGTGGCGTAAAAAATGCACCTTGTTGCGCCATATTTACAAAGTGACGCATCTAGGTAGATGCGTCACTTTGTAAACCCCTGCGCCACATTATACCTGCGCCAGGTATAATGTACGCAAGGGGGGGCGTTTTGACGCAAGAAAGGGTAATGGAAGTGACGCAGTGAAATCTATAGGATTTCACAGCGCCATTTCTTGCCCGCTAATGCGTCAAAATCTTACGCCTGCTTCCTGGCAGGTGTAAGACTGACCAGGCACTAACGACATGGGACTTGCCCATGTGAAAGTACACATTGCTGGAGTTGCGTCACTTTTGTGACACACTCCAGCAATGCGTCACTTTTGCGCCTACAGATACGTCCGAAATACGGACGTATCTGTAACTCCTTGCGCCATGATGCGTCATACTGTAAATATGACGCATCAATCATGTCACAAGGAGTGCGCACTGAGAAGTGACGCATCGCTGCTTTCACGCAGCGATGCGTCATTTCTCATAAATGAGGCCCTTAGTTTTAAATCCCAGCTTTATCACTTTATCCAATTGTGTGCTCCTCTGCAGTTCAATTTTTTTTACCCATGACTTGTCTGGAAAATGTTTCCTTGTCTGACACGTTTTTGGTCTGAGTCCCACAAAAACCTCAGACAACCTTTCTCCAAAGGCCTCAGTTAATTGTTTTTCTTCTTCCCTAATTTGTAGGGGCCAAAACGAACATGTGATGCTGAAGCGCAGACCGACCCTGTGTCTATTCTACCCGTCGAAAAGAACAAATAGAGATCTAGCGGCCAGCGAAGAGTGCAGAGTTTTTGTCCAATTTCTTTGACAGTGAAAGTGACTCGTCGTAATATTTCACAGCTGTCATTAAAAAGCAAGGGTAAATGCTAATGTATATTTGTGGTCTATTATGTACAGTACAGCTCAGAGACAGCTCTTTCTATAATAAATTATATCAATGAAGGAATGAAGAGGCTTTCAAAATATTGGGATCACAGGTGTAAGATTCTAGAACAGCAATATATTTGTTTTCCTCCACACAGTAAATTGCAGTGACGCGTTTCTATTAGAATGTGATTAATGTGGTACAAGGTCTTCACTGTTTGAAGGAATTTTTTTGAGGGAATCTTCACCTCAGATAAACTGGTACCCACACCAGCTGGAATATTAAATCTCATCTTGCTAAATATTTATATGTAACAGTAGAAAGAACATCTTGTCACCATTGTATTTCTGCTGTAGCTGCATAGGTTTGCATTATCAGTGAATCGGTGATTTAAGGTTTTGCTTCCCAGCTCTTTGTACAGTGTGCAAAACTCAAAAAGATTTAAATGATTCCAAATGTGAACTGCATGTTTTGCGCTTGGCAAAACTGTGTCAAAAGCACAATGCTGTCATGACATCAATTAAGCAGCAGGTGGCGCCAGCGACCACCTTACACTAATCTAGTTTTTCTTTGTAATTGTACACTACTTGCTATAATTATATGTTAGAGACGATTTTCAATTTATTTTGTCCGCAGTTTACATCTAATTATGTCTATTTTTTCTAATGAACATCTCAAAAAAAATTAGGTTAGCATCTGTTTGTTACATTAACCAGCTTCTAATATTATGAATATTTTTATATTTATCCGACCTGTTCGCGAGCCGGTAAAATGATACATTGTAATTGTGCATGACATTTATGTTACACACATTACTGGAAGGTGTATTGTATGCTCTAAGTGATTTTAATAAACATTTCCCCTCCTAATTTGTCCGTATTTTTCAAACACATCTAGTGGAGGTATTTCAGACACAAGTTTGTGATCGTGGGCAGACTCATATCTCAGATCAAGGAGCAGAAAAGATTGAACTGCGAGCGAAACATCTTTATTACAGGTGTGTTATGTTACAGTGTTTTACATGGCACCATCACTCGTCACCGCACAGGTGAAATTGATGCGGCAAAGAGTGTTTTGACTTTTGTATTTATTAAAAGTCAGAGGCCTCATTTATGAGGCCGTGCGTCACTTTTACGCCGCCAGCGCGTCACTTTTTGTGACGCACCAGTGGCGTAAAAAATGCGCCTTGTTGCGCCATATTTACAAAGTGACGCATCTAGGTAGATGCGTCACTTTGTAAACCCCTGCGCCACATTATACCTGCGGCAGGTATAATGTATGCAAGGGGGGGCGTATTGACGCAAGGAAGGGTCGTAGAAGTGACGCAGTGAAATCTATGAGATTTCACTGCGTCATTTTTAGGATGCCGTTGCGTCAAAATCTTGCGCCTGCCTCACAGCAGGCGTAAGACTGACGCAGGCCCTTTCACATGGGGCTTGCCCCATGTGAAAGGACGCATTGCTGGAGTTGCGTCACTTTTGTAACACACTCCAGCAATGCGTCACTTTTGCGCTTACAGATACGTCAGAAATGCTGATGTATCTGTAACTCCTTGCAACATGATGCGTTATACATTAAATATTACGCACCAGGTATGTCGCAACGGAGTGCGCACTGAGAAGTGACGCATCGTTGCTTATATGCAGGGATGCCTCATTTCTCATAAATGAGGCCCCAGCAGGTTTGTAGACTGACGTATTATCTGTGGTCGGAAAGCAGAGTTGTGCCTCAGAAATAAACCGGACGTGGTGACTGACTTCTGAGTCTTTTGGATTAGTGACCTGAATAAATGGCGACGCCACGAGAACAGGAAGACGAACAGACGCGAGTCTTTCACTTATGCGTCTAGAGGCGAAATGTACACAAGACGTGACTTTTGCGGTCTCCCGGCCTAACCACAGTTTTCAACTGCTTGCTTTGCTGCTTTATGACGGGTCCAGAAATACTACAGTGTAAGGAATGATGTACGTGCTGCAGTAGTCTGTTGATGGTGATTTAACGAACTGCGCGATTGGCCCAGCTGTCTCCGTGCCTCAGGGTCACGTGGTTACGCTTTTGTTTAACTCCAGGGCTTCAGGCAGATTGAGAATGGCAAATACACAAAGCACCAGATTCAGCCAACGAGGCATAAGAAGCGAGGAGCCCAGGGCGAGAAAAGGCTAAACAGGCCTCAGGAAGAGGGGGAAGGGTGGGTGAGGCGGAGACAGCGCTGACCTGGCAGTGGAGGCCGAATAATAGGAAATAGGTGTGGCGTCATAACAGTGAAGAAGGCACTTAAAGAATAAATATTGAAAATGTAAAGTCTAAATATTCGTAGAAAACCCCATTAAGTCTTTTGCTGAAATGATGACATTGAAAACAGAACGTTAGCATTACTCATGTGTGCATAACCCCTGCACTTGGCCCACTCCAATTCGTTCGTACACATCCCACGTATACATTTAGGAATAAACTTACACCAGCCATTATCTGAGGGGATTCTTGGCCGCAGTTTTATTACGTGCATGGACTCGAGGTTACATCATTGACCTCGTAGTCAGTCCTTAATTTAGGATGACAAGACTATAAAAATATTATTTCACTGTCATAACTCATTCTGAGTGGTGCAAATCATTCTGACAAGTTCATTAATCATAAATATGAGACAGGTCATAAATCACAGTTGACAGGGCATAAATCATCTATGCCCTGCATAAATAATTTTGCCAGGATCATAACATGTTTTTGCATCACAGGTCATAAATAATCAACAGTTGACATGCCCCAATCATCTCTGCCATAGATCAATCAAGTCCTTGCCATTTGCTTGCCATCATTCCAGCACTTTTTGTTGTTGAGGCCATCGTCCATGCCGCCTTTGGGGTCATAAAGTTTGTTGGTTCTTTCTCTGATCGTAACAGCCTCTTACCGCTGTTAGGCTTCAACTCGCTACCTTGTCGGTCCTCTTTGTACCCTGCCAACCGGCGGGTCTGGGCTGCGAGTGCCGTGCTCTGTTCACTACCACACCGGCCTACTTACCCTGCCGTAAGGCATCCCAAGGTAAGTGGCCTTCCTCTGGCATACCACCCTCCGGTGTGCCGTTTTTTCAAACCAACATACCCTTTTTACCGCTGACCTGCCCTCCCAGCCCTGTGACAATGCTGCTGTTCTGGTGTGGGTCTTGAATTTCCTCTGCGTTGCCTCTGCCTCATGAATTTGGCTCCTGTAGGGGCAGCACAGTCCTTTAAATCCCCTGTGCACCAGCTGAGTGTGCGGTGCTGTCCCCCGCAATGGGGGGGGGGGGGGGGGGGGGGTTCAAACAATACTTTTCTTCCCAGGGCCCTCATTGGCTAGTTGTTTTCATTCCCATCTTAGTACGCTTTATCACGCTTACTTTACCTGAGCCTGGGGCTGAGGCATCGGGGGGAGGAACACCCTTCTCCTTGGTGTTGGCCACTAAGGCAGCTTGGACTGGTTATTTCTGGGTCCCCAAGGCCATTATTGCACCGGCCCCTGATGCGCCTTTGAGGGCGGCCTCTGCCAGGACGAGGCGAGCAAAGGGTCAGGAACAGGAGCAAGATTAGTTTTGGTCCCATCACAGCCTTCGAGTCAGGGCTAGTATTAGGCATAGGGTTTGAGATAGGCGTAGGCTCACAATTAATATTAGGTTTAGCTTTAAGGTCAGAGGTTTAGGGTTATTGTCACACAGAGCAAGGGTTATTTGTAAGGCAAGCACGTTTAGGATGGAGAAACTTTAAAGATGCTACATCAAAACACCGAGGGGCAGATTTACAAGGATCTTGCGCCACTTTTTTTGCGTCATTTTTAACATAGGAAGAGTGACGCAAAAATGGCGCCAGGGCCTAGTAAATCTGCCTCTGTAATGCCTAGCTAGATGCTGATGGATGCAGAGTCAGCTTTTACCAGGATAGCGCCCTGGGCTGTAATACATTTGGCGCCCCACTGGTAAATAAAATGGGGCCAGTATGAGCTCATCTTTTGTGTTGAGAGGTAAGTTCCTGGCTGACTACATCAGAACTGTGGCTGGCCTCTGAACACATACATCTCTGCACCTCCCTCAACTCACATGAATCACTCACAGGTTAGCTCCTCACGATGGTGCCAAGTTGTTTGTTGGTGTTGGGTGGGGGCCAATAGTGGGTGATAGTAGGGTGCGTGAGGGAGGTCAGAGGGCAAGAAAGCAAATTGACGGGGTGTTAAAAACACTGCTTGCAGGACTGGAGCCAGGTGACAGGGACTCTTCTGTCGGCAGGAACTTAGCGCAGACAGCTCCATACTCCCCTCTGAAGATGACTGCACTGGGCCTGTGTCCAGCTCTCCCATGCCAAAATCCGGCCCTGCACCCTTGTGCACTATGTATAGAAGCAGCCCTGGATAACACATGTTCATGTAAACCTGTCAATGTGGCGGGTTTCCTCAGGATGTAGTATTGGAGCCGAATGTACATAATAAAGATGGAACATTTGTCAAATAAATACAAAATATTTCTCTTAGAAGGTGAGTTTCTGTACTATACAGGCTAGACTTAACCTAAATAGTCACCAATTTACAGGCTCTGAGAGAGAAACATCAGTATAGATGCCCTGTATCAGCAGTTCCCTGAGATCCTATCCCGATATATTGACCATCCAGTCACACTCACAAAGGGTGTCCAACTTCCCATTATCACTTTGGAGAACACTTTGTGTGCATGGATACACGTTGCATACAAGGAGATGCACTGCAGACTCGTAGAAATCAGAGGACATTTGCTGCTAAGCGGGGTGACAGTGAGCCACATAACACATTCCTAGGGTTTCTTTCTAAATCCCCTGCTACATAAGGCCAATTGAAAAGATACATCAAAAACAACATGGAAGAGGGAGTTCCCAGGTTATAAGGAGGACCCACTCAAGAATATTAGATCTTAAATCATTTATTTATATCCATAGAAAAATAGAACACATTTCAATTAATTCAATAAGACATACATTATTTTATAAATAGAAACCAAGACATAGGGATATAGCATCTGCCCACGGGACATGAGTAAAACACAAAAAATTGGCACACAAATCATACATTCATTCTATCAATTACTGACTCATTCACAGAACATACATACTCATACTATACTCAATCGAAAAACACATATACTCCAACAACTACTGAAAAGCGCCGACGCGCGTTTCGGAATCGTGCCACATTGGAAAGTTCCTTCATCAGGGCGCATGACATACACAACAAAATTCTTTAAGGTCTCAATAGAGATCCTATAGCAGCATGATGTGGAACAGGTCCCGGATGGTACAAAAGGGCAAGGAGAGCATATCAAATATATTTGAAGGTGGGCTGCTCACAGAATGAAACCAGCTCGTATGCATAATGAGAACCAGGAAAACAACGGTCTCCCAGGAAGGGAGATAGTGCAGATAACACAATGGCTGTACCGAAGAATAAATCTGAAAACAAGCACCAGGCTGCACAAACCGGGTGGGTTTACGTCAAGAAGTCATCCAAATGCATTACGTCCAGAGGAATGAACGGGACGTGAGGAAAATTGCAAGTGCACCGAGGCTCCACAATGAGGTTCTATCATGCGGCCATGGATTGGGCCAACAGCTATCCAATCCTTGGGAGATAGGTTCCAAACGGATACTTAAGAAGGATATTTTAGTGATTCGCGTAGGGGGTCTTCCGCCCGGTCCGCCGAGAATACACCAAGACCGATTGAAAAGATACAATGTAGCCATGGATTGAGCTTATCAAGTGTAATTACTATTCATTTAAGTTCTAATCCATTTATCACCTCCTGAAGTAGGAGTGACTGCTGCAGGGCTTGAAAAATAAAATAGAAATGGAAAAACTCTGGTATCCAAATGGAATGAACAAGTCTTAAGCTTTGAAATTCTACTTCTAAAAATATCACTGTCTACCACACATACTCCCCAGTAACCACCCACTGCCAAAGCACCAGGTTAAGTGGGGAGGCTTTAGCCATTGTACTAGTATTCTTGACATCTAATGTCAGCTTTACGACCTCACCTAAATATGCAGGAAATAATCTCTGTATTGTAAAGCTGGGCGGGGTTGGCAACACAGTGGCAGTTCTGTTGGAAGGGCAGCCCCGTGTCCTGGCCATCAGAATCACTGCCACCCCAGTGTGTTCCAAAGGACCAGAGGGAAAAGTAGAGGCAAGTGGCACTGTTTTTTTTCCCACCGTCCCATTTTACCATATTGTGTGCTTGTGGGCAATCACTTTTCGAATGTATTCCTCTGCTCCCTTTTCGGCTCGATTTAGAGAAGTTAGAATCAATGTAAAAGCTGCTATGAAGTGTGTGGTTAAGTCAGGACACTTTCTCTCTGTAGGCAGTCTGCAAGTCTACTTGCCCAGTTTTCTCTCACTTTACTACATTTCACTGAATGTGTAAGTAGAATTACTCAGCGGAGTGGAAGAGAGGAGTGCATTCTAGAATTCATCATGCAAGACAACAATGCGCTTTCAACACATGCTGCACTCTTAATCCACATCCTTTCAACCAGAAACAAAACAAATGTAAAGCACATGCATTCTGTCTCACACTCATGTTGATGTGCAACCCCTCTAGTCAACGACGTAGGATGCCAAAATGCTACCTGTAGGATAGTGGAATATTATGCAGTATGGTTGGGTAGCTTTACCATGTAATATTATCACAATACCCCAAAGTTGCTCCTTGAATACACACTAATAATTCCTCAGCTCAGTCCCGATAGAGTATCAATGAGCAATCAGCCTTTACTAGAGGAACATGTGTTAAGCATTTCAGAGTACCAACATGGACAATAAGTAATTGACATGACTTAGGAGAAAGGCAACACTACTTTATAAAAATAGAGCATATTTTTACTTTAATTTAGACATCAAATTAAAGGAATAGCGTACATATAACTGGAGTTATAGATTTTTGAAGCAATATTAAATCAGTGCAGTAAAATACATAAACAAAATAACATTGCGGTCAATTGCAAAATCCGCTAGTGACAATCGATCACTTGCAGGTCGAGTCACTTGGAAAACCTGATAGGGATGAGGTCAAGCAAGGCCCCAGGACCAGGCCACAGCAGTCAGATCAAGTTTACCTAGCCAGTGGGATCATGGTGCAGAGTTGTTCTGGCTGTCCTTGGTGCTGAACTGGAGCTGCGGGTGGTGCTGGTCTTACATCATACAAAGTGCTGAAAGAAACAAAATACAAAAACACAACAGGTTCACAGCTGCTGACGTCAGATGATGGTTGCACAGTGTTCGCTATAGATGCGCATCAAGTGTGGGGTTCAGCTACCGTATTGGTGACCAACATGCCTTGGCAGCGATAAGCACAAACAAAAGTTTCTGGTACTTCACTTGGTCTGGTGTACTAACGTAGCGGGCAGGTGAAACTATATCTTCCACAGTGCACTGGACCACCTGGATTTTGCCAATCCCTTGGAGTGCCCGATGGCCAGTGATTCTTTGGATCGGGTGAGTGTTTTTACCTGCTGTTTCCAGGGGACTAGTGCCACTAGTCCAAGGGAGGGTGAGGATACTTCTGGCTTCCACAAGGGTCCTTCTCTTCAGGAGTATCAAGCTTTAGCCAAGGACAAGGTTTGTATACTCAATTTAAAGTTTGTTGCCTCAGGGACAAAGTATCCCTCTTTTGCTTTGTGCTGGTGGGCAAAGTGCTGTTGTTGGTGACATGTAAATGTAAATGTATGTATTGCGATTTATATAGCGCACGTATCACCCGAAGGCATCAAGGCGCTTGCTTAGGGAACCCGTCCTGGTATTCCCCTGTGAGATACCCCGGCAGGGTATCCGCAAGGTGAAAGCCAGGCATCCAGCCGCGAGGGGCCGTTGTGGAGATTAAGCAAGCTATTGCCCAGAGTCGCATAGTGTGAACCCGTGAATCGAGTAGGCACCGGAGCGAGAATTGTCGAGTCCAAGGACATTTTTAGGACTCAAGACCCAGCCGAGCCGGGAATTGAACCCTGGTCCCGGGCTGACCTCTGCTTCCAGGTCTTCCTCCTCTAACCAGTGAGCCACACTTCTCCACATCATGGACATGGGTCTCCTCTTGGTCCCTCTTTGAAGTAAGTTGTTTAGATCTGAGTTTCTGGTGTCAGGGAGATCCCTTAAATCCTAGATTAAGAGGAGTTAGGAATGTGGGAGCTAGTAGCCAATGAGCAGCTAGTCCCTTTTGCTAGTCTGCCCCTAAGGTGACCACATCCCATGGAGTAGGTCACCTCTTCTACTCAGAACCCACTATTTCTGCCCTTCCTAGAGATGACAGAATTAAATGGTATGTGTACAGTCTAGTTTGCCCAACCTAGAGGTGTAGCCAGCCTTTCTGGGTGTGTGCACCACCTGCATAGTTAATATCCTGGCTTGCCCTCATGCAAGCACACCTGGGGCAAGGGGAGGGCTGTTTCCTCCTCAGGGGGACAGCCCAGATGCATCTCAGCAGTATTTGAAGCTCACTGCTCTAATGCGCCAATACACTAGACAGCTGAGGAAGAGGGAGGTGTGACCTTCTTCCTGCCCAGCCTTTGTTTTTGACTCCTGGGAGTGATCATGCTGCCTGGCAGGAGGTCAGAATCCTGTCTTGGTGACAGCAGGCATGGGGAAGAACAAGCTGGTCAGCCAGGGCACAGGAAAGCATGTGTCAATGAGGGGGCAACCTCGACCTCTGGGTGCATGCCACATCACGAGAATCATGTCAGGTATGAGAAGGGACGTTGTTTGATACCAAACATGATTTATTTTAGTACTACCTTAATGGAGCTGCCAATCTAGAGAGTGCCCGGTTGGCAGGCCATGTTATCCTAAGGACCACTAACACATGTATCAGTTTCCAATGGTGAACTCACAATAGTGACATATAGGCTTGCACTTATATGTCCACACCTTTAATATAATGCACCCTGTCTCCTGGGCCTAGGAGGCTTACCTTAGGGGTGCCTTGCATACACTAAAGGTAGTATAGGTGACTGTGCCACACATGGCGATGGCACAGAAGAGTTCAAGCAGTTTGCACTGCTCCTGCAATGGCAGGTCTGCTGTCAGTAGTTAGCATGTGTCACCCAGGGTGGCACAAAACCATGCTGCAGCCTTGTGGACCCCTTTACCATCAATGCACTGAGTACCACTGTACCGAATACCAAGGACCTATAAGGGGGTAACGTTTTTCATTTTTTTATTTATTTTATTTTATTTTATTGAGACCAGACATTAAACAATACAAAATTACAACTTAGACAGCAGAATTGGTTATTCATACAGAATTCATACAGAATAGAATAAACAATAGGTTAGCAGGTTAGGCAAATAATAAAGCGAATACATTCCTAACAATTGAGACTGAGGAAAACACAGCGGAGACAAATGAAGAAAATACTAGAATGGGAATGCAGCCTGAACAACGCCATTCTTTTATCCAATCCATTCGGCCACAGGCGCCCAAATTTGAGTTGCAAATTGCCGCCGTCTGCCCTCCTTCCTAAGCAACAGGTCGTTCCAGGTGTTTGACGGACAGACAGTCTCCTCCAGCATACCCCTGAAGTGTGGAGTCCCCCAGGGCTCCTCTCTAAGCCCGCGCTTTTTAATATCTACATGAGGCCACTGGCCGAGGTAGTTCGTCCGTATGGAGTTAAGATCATCTCCTATGCGGACGATACCCAGCTGGTGGTCTCTCTAGCGCAGGAGGCTCAACATCCACTCTCAGGTGGACTAACAAAATGCTTGGAGGAGGTGAAGGCCTGGATGACCCTGTCATCACTAAAGCTCAACGGGACAGGACATTGAAGAAAGTTCTTCCTCTGCTCCCAATGGAGGCAAAGCAAACAGCCATACAGGGCATAATACAGTCACGTCTGGACTCGAACAACGCCCTCTATCTGGGTGCCCCAGAGTACACATTGAATAGACTACAACTGGTACAAAACTGTGCTGCCCGTACCTTACTGCAAATCCCTCGCAGAACCCCAGTCAGGGAGGCACTGACCAGCCTTCACTGGCTTCCAGTACGCAAGAGAGTCACTTTCAAAGCAATGTGCATTGCCCACCAGGCCTTCTGGGACTCGGGCCCCAAATCACGCGTAGCCTAGTTAGCCAATATCGTCCAGGCAGAGACTTGCACTCTAGCCAGGCTTTTATGGCAACAGTCCCCAGAATTAAAAGGACAAGATCAGGCGGAAGGATGTTCACCTTCAACGCCTCAAAGATCTGGAACTCCCTTCCTTTTCATTTGAGATCGAACCCTGACCTCGCCTCATTCCGCAAACAATTAAAAACACATCTGTTCAAATCCCCTTAAACAATTCAGCCCCACCCCCCTCCTCCCAGTCTGCTATCCTCATTATACCTCCATCTGGTTCCTCTAGCGCTTGGACGCCTCAGGGCAGCAATTCGCGCTCTAAAAATCCATTTTCATTCATTCATTTTCATTCATTCTTTACAAGAAAATGCAGAAAATTCTAACCGATGTATAGCTAATAACCTTGCACACCACTGTACAAATGTAGGAGCTTCCGGAGAGAGTTACTGAGAAGTAATGCACAGGCAAACCTGCGACATGGCAATAAATATAAGGGCTTATTCATTAAAGGTGTTACCAGCGGATAGTATATTACCAGCCTCAACCCCAAATATCACAAGTGCCGGAGTCATTATACATCGAATCTTAAGTGTGGCATTACTAAAGTGCTCAATATCGTCAAGAAAGCCGCGGAGGGATAGACAAGAATAAAACATATGTATTGCATCGGCTGACAACAGCCCACATCGTGCGCAAGTATTCTCCTTTTTGGCCCCCCATTTAGCAATCTTAGCAGGTGTATAGTGTAAATCCAACATTGACATGTAACTTTGAGTTTTAAGTGAGCCAGACACCATAACCTGACTAGCAAGTTCTATCACCGTGGTTAAGTCAATACCTGCCCTACCTAATTTTAATTCCCACTTGGCGTTTGGAGCAGTCAAATCATCCGGAAGTATTGAGAGAATATATTGATACAGAATTCCTATTCTACTTCTCTTCTTAATCAATTCAATGAAAGGCACTTTCTCCAAAATACAAGGAGTTTTCTTCAAGTATTTTTGGATGAAGCTTTGAATCTGTAAATACTTAAAGAAGTCACGTGGAGATAACTGAAATTTATCCCTTATTTCGCTATATGATAAGACAGCGCCATCCTCGACCATATCACCCAGCCCATAGACACCTTTACTTTGCCAACTGTACATAACATGATCCTGAAAGATGCTAGGAAACATTCGAGTGGCTTTAAAAGGCGTATACAAATTCATATTGGGAATAGCCAATTTCCTCCTGATCATCCGCCAGATGGTACATGCAGCAATCAAGACCTTAAAGGGGGTTCTCTTATAGTAGCTGGGTTCAAGGACCTCAAGTACAATACCTTTTGCAGCAGACCCCAACCCAATCTCATAAATAGTAGGAGTGTTACAAACTGGTATGCTCGCTTTGTCTCCACATATCCGCACGCCCATTGCTTGTAGCATTGCAGCCCAATAATACATAGCGAGACTTGTAACCGACCTGCCCCCTCGATCTCGAGGAAGACACATCCACTTGGCTGCTCTGCGTGAACGCCTATAACCCCACAAAAACCTGTAGCAAACTCTATCTGCCTTTACCAGACTTGTTTGAGGAAACAAAAGAGGAATGGTCCTGAACAAATATAAAAACTTAGGAAGAATTAACATTTTAATAACGCTGCATCGTCCATATAAGGATAGATGCAGGCTATCTAGTCGTTCTAATTTTTTATTGCCATCATTTATAACCTGTAGGATATTTAAATCAGGAATAGTATCCACTACGGAGGTTATGCGCACACCTAGATACATGGCATCAGGAACCTCTGGGGCATCTAATATGGCCATGACAGGTGTCTGAACCACCTGCGTCTTTGAGACATTGAGCTTGTAGCCCGACACTGCCCCAAAATGCCCTGCCAATTGATTAAGTTCCCTAAAAGCAGACAAGACTTCGGATGTTATAACAACTATATCATCTGCGTACGCTAGCAGATTATAAGACATATTACTGACTCTTATCGGTTTTATACGCTGATTAGCCATGATCTTAGAGAGAAAGGGGTCAATATACAGGGCAAACAACAGGGGAGAACAGGGACACCCCTGTCGTAGTAATAGGAAAAGAGCTTGTCTGCTGGCCAGAGATACGAAGTTGTGCTCTTGGGGAAATATACATCGCACAGATCACCTGTATAAATTCTTTTGGAAATCTCTTCCACCTCAAGACGACCCACATAAACCCCCAGGAGACCCTGTCGAACGCCTTCTCGGCGTCCAACAGGATCAACCCGAGGGGTGAGTTTGTGGCATGAGCCCAGTCTAGTAATGCAATGGAACGTCTGACATGGTCAGCAGTATCCCGGCCCGGTATAAATCCATGCTGGAACACAGAGACCAGAGGGGTAATCAACTGCACAAGTCGACCAGCCATTATTTTTGAGTATATTTTAGTATCGCTATTAATTAGAGAAATAGGCCGAAATGATGATGGTAGCAACTCAGGTTTACCTTTTTTTTTTAAACAAGACTATGGTTGTATTTTGCCATGATTCCGGTACTATACCCCTCTGGGCTGCTCTTAATACCTCAAGGAAGACCTGGCCGATTTCAGGTAGGAACACCTTATAAAATTCCAGTGGGACTGCATCTGGACCACTAGCCTTGCCATTAGCCAAAGATTTTACTGCAATCTCGACCTCCTCCCATTGAATGGGGGTGGCCAAGAGCTCAGCCTGTTCAGGGGAAATAACGGCAGTCTCAAGATCTGCTAGGAAAGCTTCCACAGCTCTCTCTACATTAAGCCTAGGAGTATCTTCTCGATATAAACAGGAGTAAAATTCCAAGAAGACTTCATTAACCTTTTCCTTCGTTTCGTATATTATTCCGTGTTCATCTTGAATTTTCACTACCTGACTCTGAATGCTTCGCTGACGGAGTCTCTTAGCAAGGACCCTGCCCGAATTCTCCCCAAACTCAACCATATCTGTACGATATTGTAAATACTTTAATGCAAGATCCTGTCCAAGAGGCTCCAGCAGCCCAGCCTTGAGAATCGCCACCTTTTGTAAACAGGAGACTATATCATTCCCATCCTTGATATTTAAAGTCAATGCAATTTCTGCCTCCCGAAGTTCTTTAACGCCATTACGCATCCGTTCCTGTTCTAATTTCCACCTATAGGAAGAGAAACTTTTAGTCTCACCCATAGTCCAGCTTTCATCGTGTCCCAGACCACTTGATCTGTAGCATATCCTCTGTTAATATTCAAAAATTGGACAACCCATTTTTTTAATATGTGAGCGATACCCCTCGTCAAATAACAGCTTCTTGTCAAACGTCCAATCTCTAGGTGGTTTTCTAACTCGTGGCCAAGGACATTCGGCGATCAATGGATTATGGTCTGAGAGAAGACGTGGTAAACAAAAAAATAGTGCTAACAGCTGCCACCTGTTTAGACAAAAAAACGAAATCTAGCCTAACATTTTTCTTATGAGGTATGGAGTAAAACGTGGAACCATCTTCTGTTCTCTTATGAAGATACCATAAATCTGCAAGACCATGATCCTGAAGAAGAGCCTGAAGGGCTCTAAACACTTTTGATTTTCTCCCCACATAATTATGAGCATTGGTGAAATCGACATCACTTGGTATATTAATGTTCATATCTGCACAGAGAAGTAGTGGACTAGGCCATGCTGCCAATTCAACATCTAAGTATTTAAACACATCAGGGTCATCTAAGTTCGATCCATACACGCTGCAGACTTTTAACAATTTACCACCAATGCACAATTCCACTATAGCCCACCTACCCATTCTATCACCCAATGCCCTTTTGCATATACCCAGACCACTCTTTGCATATATGGCGACCCCTCTAATCATAGATGTCTGTTTAGAGCAGACTAACACTTCAAACCCAGGAAGCTTTAAACATTCCCGCTTCCCCCATGGAATGTGTGTCTCCTGTATACAGAGTATATCTACATGGATGAAATTCACAATTTTAAGAAAAAGAGCCCGCTTTTTAGCATTGTTGAGGCCACAAATATTCCAAGTACCAATAGATATTTTATCCTGCCCCATCCAACCACTGAAAGAAAAGACCTAGATGAGCTTCCCTCAGCCTATATAATGTACTGTAATGCCTGCCTGCCATTATATAGACAATCTGTACTGCCAATTCTGCAAAATAAGTCTCAAGTTTTTTTAATTTTAAAGCATTGTCTCCTAGGGACCAACCTTTTACCAAACGAGTGAAATACCCACTTAAATCGATGCAATAGATCAACAAATACATATTTGCATCAAGAGAGATACACTAATTGACATTCCATCAAGTAATAAACATTGTGATTAACCCTACCCACCACCCGACATTCCAAGTGCGTCAGAAGCAATAAGTTCTCAATATCAAAACTCCAATACTGGGTAAATCATCTTTTCCGCTTTATAGTTTTTTAACATTTATCCTTTTTTTTGTGGATAATACGCCCTTATTAATTCCCATAGAAGCCCATGTTCTGAGGTTAACATGGGCGTCTATGGGAATTAACAAGGGCGTAATATCAAGTCCATTATCGCCGTCTTATCAGCAGTTTCCTGCCTATAAAACGGCGACAATTTTAACATCGGTCCTTGATAAAATGCCCCCCTGTTCTTACCCTGGTGCAATAAGGAGAAATGCTTTATTTCTCCTAGTTTTTGCTGTTTCTATGTGTGCTGCATTGGGCAGCACACATAGAAATAGCAAACTGCCATTGATTGTTTATATGCAGGAAGGTGTCCCTTCCTGCACATAAACAGTTTTTCAGTGCACCGTATTCTTGGAAATACGGTGCAACCCAGCGTTTCTGAAGTGGTGGAGCGCGGTGTTAAAACAACAAGGTTAACGCTGTGCTCCATCACTTCATTGTGACTATACTCCAAAGACACTTACTAGAAATGGTGTGTGAAAATTTTGTTTTAGAAAACAGTTTGTACCTTAGGAAGGGAAAGAAGACGTGGGCCTGTATAGGCCATCTCAACATTGAGAATTAGGAAAGGAGATTGAGGAGAATTATTTGGGAATCGATCACATTCAAATACATATACAGCAGTACAGCAAGTCTCTTTTAACCGCCTCTCATCCATAGGATTATTTAGAACCTTATAATATGACACACATGCCACACCTCCACCCTTAAGTCATACACCTTCCACCCTAAACAGACCCAAACAAAATAAACAACATGCCATTCTTCACAACTTTGTATCTCCATGTCTACTGCACAACAAGGCTAATCAACAAAAACAACACAGCTCACCAACTCACTCTCAACCACCACCGACACAGGTAGACCCATCAAAATGTCTTCTTAGCATGCTGGATGAAGAATACATTACAGAATTGAGAAACTATTGCTATCCTCATACAGCTAATACCAGCCAATACCATCAAACTATCACACAAATTCGTAAAGGTAAAAGAGAAGGTGGTCTAGCTGTTGTATTCAAGCAAACATTAAATATCAATAAAGCTGGGGATGTCTCCATACAAGGTTGTCAGGCCCTCTTCACCAGATACAACCCTACACCATCTTCCTCCTGTAACATCCTGAAATGAAATGAAATTGAAATTAAATTTTATTGATAGATATAGACCTCATCTGGGATCCACAATATAGTAAAATAATATATACAAGTTTCCAGTCCCATTGTATTACAGTATATCATAAATTTCCTTATAAGCAAAATTGATTATTGTTCTTAGCTTATATATCTCTAAAATAGCGGGAGTAACACTTTAAAAAAGTTTAAAACTTTGTAGCATGCAAATTCATCAGGAGGGGTTCTTATGATCTCAATCAGATCCATATTTCAAAGAATATTATATTTTATACAAATAGGTTTAAAAATTGTGAACATGCCTCAACCAAACTGCTATTTGGACAGACAAATAAAACATGTAGCAAGTCTTGGACTCCTCCATTACACAAATCGCATTGGCCTGTTTTATTAAAATTACCACCCCACTTTTTTGTTACATATTTTAGCTGGGGTGTCTTCAGCCTTAAAATCAAAATGCAACGCCTAATCTTGTGGTCCAATGTAAAATGCAAATATTTTTGGATCTCTTTATACTTCCTACTCCATTACTGACCTCTAACTACCAATTCAACATTCCCAGACACACTTCTAGACACAGTTTCAAACCCTAGGAAACTACACTCAAACCTATGCATTATTGGGGACCTAAATATTTAGTTTGACAAACCCAATATGCCCCATTCAAAACAATCATCGCTTGCCTAGACGCACTGAACCTACATCAGATCATCTACAAACCCACAGGCATCACAGGACACATCCTAGATGTAATTTTTGCAAATTCAGAACTAGTTACCTTTCAAAGAATTAATTCAGGGACATGGCCAGACCACCATTTGCTTGCTTTCCAACTTAAAACAACACAAAGCAACACACCTAAACCCATCCTACATTCATCTACCTTGGAACAACTTCAATTATGGGAGCATGTTATCAAGGGGCGGCGATAATATTATCACCGCTTTAGAGTCTGTTTTCGGGAGAAAAGCGGCAATAATTTTATCGCATTATCAACAAGAACACTCTGGAGTTCTGGACTTTTTGGTTCCGTCCAGAGGTGTCAGGGAACAACACCCGAAGACCCCGGAGTTCCACCTGCCTTGGTGCACAAATGAACAGAAACACGGGCTTCTCGATGGTGGCGTCAAAGACCAAAGGTTTATTACTGCAGGGACACAGAAGTCACAGAAACTACGCATGGGCAGTAACTAGGAGCCTGTTCAAATTGTACAAAGAGGGTTGCTCCTTATATACTAAATTTTGGCCTTCAGGCGAATTCTTCACATGTTGGTACATTCCCAAAACCTTTGTGTCATAAACAATAAATATTTGGCGTACACAGGAACCGTTGATAAAATCTGATACCAAACATCTACGAAGAGGGGTTCCCACTAGTTCATCACAATCCCTTGTCAATATTGCATTCAAGAGCCGGACCGCCTCATCGTAAATTTCGTTACCTACCACTAATAAAGATTCAGAAAGAAAGGAACGGAGCCAGGTGTGGAAGATAGAAAAGCGGGATAAGAGATGCTTGTGGGTTGTAAATGGGCAAGGCTACCGGCTTCGGCCGCCTAATCGTGATCAGGACAATGGACACGAAGACCAGTTTAGCAGGACTGGCCTCGGGCAGAGGAGGCAGCCTTTGCCGAGTCATGCAGCTACAGCGTGATCTGGTTTAAGGTGCACGTGTCATGAAAAGAGGTGAATCTCCGGCTAAGGCTACGTGTCCTTAATCGAAATGAAGTGATCAGAGGTTATTGCGTATGTGAGGGCAAGAAACACAAAATGGCTGCCATGATCTAAGATGGATGCCGTGGGTAGATCAGAAATGTGTTCATAAAAGGAGTGCTCTTGCTCGTAGCATAGCGAAAACACCAGGATATGCTAAATGGATCATTTGCGGTTCGCCGATACCAATATTATGTATTTCCGACAATATTGAAAACACGTGTTCAAATCGTCACGGAACCTCAGACCCTCCTTTTGCCCTTACATAGGCAATTACTCAGTCTATGTCAGAGTCTATCTCTATGCTCATCAGGTCAGTGACATGTTGTTGTATCATCATCCTTTCTCGCGCCTTTTCTCCAAACGCAGGTGGTTTTCTGAGACAAGTTGCAGCACAAAGACTACACAGAGCAGGACCACACTGGATAATCAGGCAGCATGAGAATAGGAAGACTAAGATGACACCAATGACCATTAGAACCTTCCATCCCCACGCTGAGATCAGAGTCCAAACCCACTCCATAAAGGACCAGTTTCCCTTATCTACGTGTATAGAGTCGGAAATCTTGTGTAGCTTAGAGATCGCCTCATAGACTGTTGGAGCATTATTAGGAATAAAGACACAGCAGCTCGATTGGATCATTCTGCATACCCCACCTCGATCTGCAAGTATAACGTCTAGAACCATACGATTCTGCAACGTCATGAGTCTATCCGCCTGAAGCTCAGCTGTCAGATTGCTAAGGGCACCAGCAGTTTCGGTAATAGTAGATTCAACTACCCGTGTTAGCTGACGTATGTTTCTACTATTGGCCATAGGCCCCCAAAACGGAAGGAAGCCTTTGAAGAAGTCTCCAGCTTCCTGACCAGCAGTATCTTCCTTGCTGAAGACACCTCTTGCTACTCTGGTCTTGTGGTAGTCAGATGAAGCAGTGTATGTTGGAGGTAACAATCGAGCAATATAGCATGATCCTGAAAAGTCGGCAGGCAACCATGTATAAGCTCTGTCTCGACAGATGAAGTAGGTACCCCTAGCAGTAAGAAAAGCAGGGGAAGAGTTAGCCGGAAACACATAAGTCTCTACGCACTCACTCCTCCCTAGCTGAGCTCTCGGATTTCTCCCATTACCTTGCAAACAGACCTGACCTCGGTGAGGTACGACCCAGATTGGAGTTGAGCTTTTACGCTTGCTTTCTCCTAAACTAAGGCGATACTCTGAAGAATTCCAACTTAAATATACTCGCAATTCGTCTCTAGGGTAAGATGGAGTATTATTGACGTCCTTGATCATGTCAATAATTCCCTGGACTAAAGCTTTGTTGGCAGAGTTATATTTAGTGGAACGCGGTGGACGTGGAGGATAGGTCTCAAGGGCATAAGCAAAGATGGTTTGAAGGGCCTGAAATGATCCATTGTAGCTGAAAGGCAAAACCAGATAAGGAATACCTTTATCCATAGTGTGGGGTATCAAGCCACACACCCAGCAGTCTGTAGTGTTAACTACCAGTTGGTGTTGATGCAAGAGCTGTACAAAAGTGTTATTAATGAATTCTGAGCGTCGGGCTTGCTCATGTTCAGGAAACGAGTGAAAAGAGTGTATAGAAGAAACAGTAGAAATAGCAGGATCAAGGGGAGGTACTGTGGTTACTGGCACAAAAATCAAATTTATACCGAAAACGATTCCACCCACCAACGTTATCAAAACAATCAAGAATGTAATGGCACATTGCATCAAAAAGCATTTGCTGTGAAGGATTCTGTAAAGTCTGTTTCTGCGAACATAAATCACATTTTCTCGTTGCAGCGCAGGAAGCTCCATCTTCTACAATCCGCTCGCGACCACTGATGATGTGTACGTAGATGAAAATGCCTCTATCAGCCCTGGGAGTTCCCAGAACCAACAGAAAGATCGACCTTGTGTCAGACCCCTGCAGATTCAACTAGGCACACAGCCACGACCCTACGGCTACCCAGACGGCAGGGCAATTTTTAAAACAATAAAACAATAGCAAACTTCCTGGCTGAAGGCAAAAGTTCAAAATTTCAAAATATCACAATGGGCAGTTGCCTGCTTTATTTGTCCATTTTACGATTTCGTAAATTATATCTTTGCTTTGCAGGTACTGTTTGATCGGCAAATAGTGTATCACTGGTAGCTGTTGCAGTGTTCAGGTTCGCAGATGACAGAGTTTTTTCTGATGCAGGTGACAAATGTTCAGAGTTCAAAGGAGTCTTTTCAGAAGGAGAGTCAGAGTTTGGAGTGTCAGTGATCAATTCGGCATCGCTGAAAGGGATGAACTTTGGCGTGCGTTCAACTTCGGAGGCACCAATTCCCTTCTTCACCCAGTCGTCGTAAGGAAGTGGCAAAGGTACACGCTTGACGTGAGATGCGTGCACCCAGTGCTTGCGACCAGCTACACGAACTGCGGTTCTTGTCACAAGCAGGACCTGGAAGGGGCCGACGTATCTCGGCTGAAGGTTCTTCGTCCTCGCGAAGTTCCTGATAACCACTTGGTCTCCGGGTTTCAGCTGATGCCCTGGACTCTCCGGAGGCTTTGGTAAAGCATCGAAAACCTGTTGGTGAATAAGACTCAATTTAGCAGTCAAGTCGTAAAGGTAGTCTATCAACATAGGATATTCCAGAGAACAAAACTCCTTAGGCCTTGGCACACCCCAAATATTTGCCGGGCGGCCAAAGACTATCTCATAAGGGCTAAGCCCTACTCTAGAATGTACAGTTGCTCTCGTTGATAATAAAGCCAAAGGAAGTGCGTCTGGCCAGGGTAAACCTGTGGATGCTTGTATTTTAGCTAGTTTCAGCTTGAGGGTGCCATTGTAACCCTCCACTAAACCAGCAGACTGGGGATGGTTCGCACTGTGGAACTTCTGTTTCAGACCTAGGCCGGCACACACACTCTGCATTACTTTCCCTATAAACTCACTTCCGTTATCTGACCAGACAATCCGTGGCATACCGAATCTAGGGAAATATTCTTTGAGAAGAATTTTGGCAGTTGATAGGGCAGTGTTGTCCTTTAGTGGGTATGCTTCGATCCACCTGGAAAAAGCAAAGACTACCACCAGGACATATTTCAAATTATTACAGCGATCCATGTGAATGAAGTCTAACTGAATCACTTCAAAGGGGCAGGAAGGAGGAGCGAAATGACCAGCAGGAGTTGGAGTTCCCTTGCCAGGATTATGCATCAAGCATACCATACAATTTTTCACCACTCTCTCTGCACACTTACTGATCCCATCATTCTTCCAGACTGGAGCCAACATCTTACAGATTCCTTTAGAACTTATATGCGCTACTCCATGCGCCATCGTCACTACTGCAAGCACATACGCATCAGGCAACATCCAACGCTGCTGTTCTGTCAAATCAATCCAACACCCATTCGAATCCAACTTGCCCGTACTTTCTTTCCATACACGTTTTTCCTCCTCAGTTGCTTCTTTCTGAATCTCTTTGACGCTTTCCATTGTATCCTCACACATTCCAGATTCAGCAATCCATCTTGCAGACGTAGCAACATACATTCTGCTCATCATGTCTCTAGCTGTCTGTTTAGCGGTTTCATCAGCAAAAGCATTCCCACGACCAACATCATCCGTGATTGCTTTATGAGCACTGCACTTTACAATCGCAACTTCAGTCGGCAAGGTCAGAGATTCCAACAGATCGTTAACTAGCTGACCATGTTGAATCTTAGTCCCATGGGACGTAATGAAACCTCTTTCTCTCCACAAACGGCCAAAGCTATGGGCCACGCCAAATGCGTACTGACTATCTGTAAACACATTCACTCTCTTTCCCTTAGCTAAAACACACGCTCTTGTTAGAGCTATTAATTCTGCAGCTTGGGCAGAATTCTGACTCACTCTTACAGTCTCCACAATCGTCTTCAAAGTCGTTACTGCGTAAGCAGCAGTCACATCACCATTCTCCAATTTAAAACATGATCCATCCACATACAGTGTGCCATCCGGATCTGATAATGGAGTATCCTTTAAGTCAATTCGTCCTTTTGTCTCTTCCTCCGTTTTAAAACAACAATCATGTGGCTCGGAATCACTCGACTCTTGATCAGTCGGCAACAGCGTTGCTGGATTCAATACATTACATCTTTTGATTTGAATATGACTCGCTAGTAATGTCAGCTCGTAACCAGATAGTCTCGCACTGGTAAGGTGTTGTGTCTTCGTTCGGTTCATGAGTGTGTCTACTGCATGAGGAACCATGACCACTAGCATGTTGTTCATCACCAAACCAGCAGATTGTCGAATGGAAGCCGCAGCTGCCGCTGTAGCTCTCAAACAACTAGGCAACGCTCTAGCTACCGGATCTAAGGTTGATGAAAAATACGCACAAGGGCGTTGCTTATCACCAAACTTCTGTGTCAGAACACTCAACGCGCAACCTTCTCTCTCGTGAACGTAGAGCGTGAATGGCTTACTGTAATCAGGTGTACCCAATACAGGAGCTGAACATAATGCTTTTCGTAATTCAGTAAAACTCTCTTGACATTCATCAGACCATGGCACCGGACTCGGAACATTTTTCCCAGTCAAAGCTACCAATGGTTTCGCTAAAAGAGAAAAATTTGGGATCCACTGCCTACAGTAAGAGGTAATACCTAAAAAGGCACGTACTTCTCTCTGTGTGCGTGGAACACTCATCTGTGTAATTGCTTTTATTCTCTCTGGGGTCAACTTCCTTCCCTCCTTTGACAAGAGATGACCTAGGTAGGTCACTTCTTGGCAGCAGTATTGCATTTTCGAAGGTGACACCTTGTGATTCAAATTAGACAAATGGTGCAATAAGGAAATTGTAGCTGCTTTGCAAGTCTCCTTGTCATCGGCAGCCACTAGAAGATCATCTACATACTGTACTAGGGCAGAAGCTGGAGGAAGGACAAAGGAATCTAACTGGCTTTTTAATGCTTGACTGTAAATAGATGGGCTCTCACAATAGCCTTGTGGACGCGTTTAAATCTGAAACTTCGACCTCCTAGACAGAAGCCAAAAATATCTCTGCTTTCCTCGGCTATTGGAATGCTGAAAAAGGCATTTTTCAAGTCGATGACTGAGAACCATGTAGCTGTAGCAGGAATCAATGTTAACAAGGCAGTAATGTCTGGAACCACAGGAAATTGCGGGACCACAATCTTATTAACTTCTCTGAGGTCGATGACAAACCTATACACTGGAGGCTTTGTAGGATCAGTTCGCTTCAAAATCGGTAATACAGGACTGTTACAGACATTTCCTCTAGTTTCTTCAACCACACCTTTCTTAATCAAATCTTGCACAATCAATAAAAGTGCACGCTCGCCTTCACTAGATATTTTATATTGAGGAATTCGTGGAAATTTTACAT
This sequence comes from Lissotriton vulgaris, assembly GCF_964263255.1. Taxonomy (NCBI): domain Eukaryota; kingdom Metazoa; phylum Chordata; class Amphibia; order Caudata; family Salamandridae; genus Lissotriton; species Lissotriton vulgaris. The sequence continues at coordinate 35,674 of NW_028248366.1, read as the reverse complement.
TTGCTTTCAAAGTTACTACATAGGGTGGAATTTCTAAAAGGCCTACATCATTAGGACCAGTCGCCCAAAGAGAATCAGGGAGTGAACGCAGCTCTGGTGGGAGTGCATCCATTGACAAGTACATCGGAGAGGTGGTATTTTTACCCAATGTAAGCTGTACTCCTTCCGGAGAACAGTACAATGTCGCATATAGTCGTTTTAACAAGTCCAAACCAAGCAGATTTTCATTACAACCTGTCGTCAAAATCAGAGGTGCTTTCAATTGACACGGTCCCACAGAAATAGACAAAGGACCAGATATAGGGTTGTAAACAGGGGCGCCTGAAAAACCTACAGAAACATTTGTTAAGCCGGACAAAGGTGCGCCAGGGAGTTTCGCATGAATGATAGAACTTTTTGCGGCACCAGTATCCAACAGAAACGGTTCGACTACACCTGATGTTGCTACTGCGACATAAGGCCCACTCTGATCCACTGGAACTGATACTACTCCCTCTCTCTGTCCATGGCTGTCCTAGTACCCATTTTGCTGAAATCCCTCATCTACTTCACAATAGTCCTCAACAAGATATTGTTGAGATCTATTTTGCTGAGTGGACTGTCCATTTCGTTGATCAAAGTGATTAGAAGGACGATCATTTGTCTGTGGAGGCATAGCACCTCGTCCTCGACCTCTAGAATTCTGCACAAAACCACCACGACCTCTCTGAGCTGCTGCTGCATTATTTTGCGCTAAGATCGGACATTCATTCTTATAGTGACCCTCTTTCTTACAGTACGCACACTGATTCCACTGATATTGAGGTCTCGATGAACTATAATCTGTCCTTTGATACGAACATTGTTGCGTATTAGTCTGATTCATGCGAGGCGGATACGCCTGTTGCAAAAGAACTTTAGTCTTTAAATCTTTCGTTTTCTTGTCTGATTTCTCCTTCTCCTCTTTATCCCTATTTTCGTAATACTGTGCAGTTGCAAGTATTTGCGCAGTTGTAGAAACAGCCCACGCACTCTCTGAATCTTTTAATTTATTGCATAATTCAGGTAACAAATTATGCACAAATTTATCGACAAACAGTCTCTGTCCTCCTTCTGTGCTCATATCCTGACCACTGTGATCTACAAAAGTCTCTTCGAACCTCGTGAAAAAGTCGGAGACACTTTCGTCTTTCTTCTGCTTGCATGCGGACAACTTGTCCCAATTAACACGCAATGCGGGCATCAGAGTCTTCATTAGGTCGATTATTCTACCTGGAAGATTAGCGATTAGGGGTTCGGGTTTTGCACCACCTGTTTGCTGACCATCCGCTGCAGTGATAGCTGCCCAATCACCACCTAAGGCAGCTTGATGATCCTCTCTACGAATTTTAGCCCAAATTGGTTGCGGAACTACATTGCCAAATAACATATCAATGTCCGCTAAGTTCATTATACAAGCCTCAACTGTTTGTGTTAATTCCTTATAGTATCCAGCAGGATTCTTACGTGGATCTGGCAAGGCCTGTTTCACTGCTAGCACTACGGCTCGCTTCCACGGAATGTGTATCCACACCCTTTGGAATTGCGCCGGAGCGGCTACAATACCATTAATAGCATCAGCTTCTATAGCTTCGCGCCAAATTGGTGGAACCTCCCTCATTGGATATTGGCGACTTAATTTCATCTTACCTTTCTCTAAATCTCTCGGTGAACGAAGTGATGGGTCATTTCTATAACTTAAAATCAGTTCCATCGCTTCTTTTATGTTTGGGCCTACTATCATTCCTGCAGCAAAGTCTTTCTGAACCTTAATTAAATCTTCTAAATTCGATTCAACATCATCTTCTTCTACTTCCTCACGTAAAAGCGAGCACATCTCGTCAAAGACATATCGTTGCGTTGGTTCATTCCACTGCATAAATGTATCTAGCACATCCCTCGTACTATATCTCCTACTCTTCGAAATCCATCTGAGAGCCATGGAATCTAAAATTCCTCGTTCTTCAGTACTTGGAAGCTGACTACGTCTCTGAACAGAGTCAGAAGTAGGAGTCTTAATTAAGGTTTTATATAAAGGAGACAGAATATTAGTAACAGAATCAGTGATTCTTCGACGAACAGAAAGTGGAGTCAACATACTAGCAGACGCAGAGAACACAGTAGAGGTAGGAACAGATAACGGAACAGTAGGAGTATCGAAAAAAATAGTTTGTGGAACAGTAGGTGTAAGCGACACAGATACAGGTATAGAAGTCGGCAACCCAGGAAGAGGAGGAGCCGTAGGAACATTCACATTGACCACAGGAGGTACGGGAGCTTGATTCTGAGGGACAGGAGCAGGAATACCAGGTTGTCCAGCAACCGGCAATTGAACATTCGGTACAAGCGGAGCCGTAGCACCTTGTGCATACGGTGGAGGTGACCGTAACAAATAAGATAACAGAGGATCGTTTTCTGAATCCTCCAGTATCTTAGCTGTTTTCGATGGCAAGGCAGGGTAGCACTTGTCAGTCGCCAAATTATGCTCTCTAATGGCCACGTCTATGGCTTTCTCACACTCGTTAACCTGCAGCTGCTTAGCCGCTTGCTCTAGAGTCAACTCTTCTTGCTCTTTCTGTTCTTTCTTCAACCTTTTCATTTCTCTCTGTTTGGATTCTTTTCGCCAGTAACGGAAAGAATCAAACATTGCCGGCCGGGCTTTCTTCCTAAACAATTTCGCTTCTAAATTGTCGAGAATTTCGGGTTCAAAACTACCATGCAGTGGCCAACTAAGGACACCATCTTTCTCAGTGTATCGGACCCACACCTCATTATAAGATATAGGACCCACACCATGTTTACAATATAAATCATATAGGGGAGTGCCAATCGGAGGAACCAGACAGGAGTCCTCCAATCGTGAGTCACTGTTGCAACCAAAACAAGACAACAAATTTCTCCGACTTACCATTTTTCAGTCCGGAACACAAAACAAACAAAACAAGAAACAGATATGTGCACCTGAACCAAGAACTTAGGCCTACCAAAACAAACTGATGTATCGATACCCAAACTGAACCAAATAGATTATCGTAACCAGAACAACCGGTGATAATCCTACGAAACCAAACCAAACCAAGAACCAAAAAGGATTTTAACAACCCTCACGAAGTAACCAGCTAGCAACCACTAAATACTTAACTGAGTCACTGAAGACGTCACCAAGGAGAAACCCGTCATGTTTCGCCGTACTAAGGACTGCACCTCGGGTCCAAGACAGGGCGACGGTCAAGGCAACGGCCCACTGCAGCCGTCCTGAACGGGAACCCTCGTGGAAGAGAACTTCGGGCCACTTTTGCGATATGCCGGGATCGATGAAGTGGGGCGCCTCCCTCAGGAATCTTCACACGAAGCTTCTCGAACTCTTCAGGCTTTTGGACCGGTACCGAATGACGTCGCCCCACGTTGGGCGCCAATTGGAGTTCTGGACTTTTTGGTTCCGTCCAGAGGTGTCAGGGAACAACACCCGAAGACCCCGGAGTTCCACCTGCCTTGGTGCACAAATGAACAGAAACACGGGCTTCTCGATGGTGGCGTCAAAGACCAAAGGTTTATTACTGCAGGGACACAGAAGTCACAGAAACTACGCATGGGCAGTAACTAGGAGCCTGTTCAAATTGTACAAAGAGGGTTGCTCCTTATATACTAAATTTTGGCCTTCAGGCGAATTCTTCACATGTTGGTACATTCCCAAAACCTTTGTGTCATAAACAATAAATATTTGGCGTACACAGGAACCGTTGATAAAATCTGATACCAAACATCTACGAAGAGGGGTTCCCACTAGTTCATCACAATCCCTTGTCAATATTGCATTCAAGAGCCGGACCGCCTCATCGTAAATTTCGTTACCTCCCCCTAATAAAGATTCAGAAAGAAAGGAACGGAGCCAGGTGTGGAAGATAGAAAAGCGGGATAAGAGATGCTTGTGGGTTGTAAATGGGCAAGGCTACCGGCTTCGGCCGCCTAATCGTGATCAGGACAATGGACACGAAGACCAGTTTAGCAGGACTGGCCTCGGGCAGAGGAGGCAGCCTTTGCCGAGTCATGCAGCTACAGCGTGATCTGGTTTAAGGTGCACGTGTCATGAAAAGAGGTGAATCTCCGGCTAAGGCTACGTGTCCTTAATCGAAATGAAGTGATCAGAGGTTATTGCGTATGTGAGGGCAAGAAACACAAAATGGCTGCCATGATCTAAGATGGATGCCGTGGGTAGATCAGAAATGTGTTCATAAAAGGAGTGCTCTTGCTCGTAGCATAGCGAAAACACCAGGATATGCTAAATGGATCATTTGCGGTTCGCCGATACCAATATTATGTATTTCCGACAATATTGAAAACACGGGTTCAAATCATCACGGAACCTCAACTCTAGCGCGTGTTTCCTTGCTTTAGCGCCCGTTGTCAGCACATCTCGCATCATTAATGAGATGCAAAGGAGGCGTGCCTGACAAAAAGTCCATGGGAAAATATTGCTAACCCAGCTTCGCGATTTTATCAACAAGGGGTAGCGATATTTGAAAACGAGTTAACTATGCCTTAACGCAGGGATTTAATGTCTGTTAAATTCCTGACTAAGACATACCTAACATGGGAGGTGGATTGTGGGGCTAAGACCACAGGGCCATATCATCAAGTTATCGCCGTTTTCAATGGAACATCACAGGAAAATCAGCAATGTTCCATGGAAAATCCCGCTATTGCTGGAATATTTATCGCCATAGCGCTAATAGCTTGGCGATTTATTCCAGCGATAGCCGACGATAATTTAAAGCACGCTAAGGTCGCTCAGCGATAATTATTGCTGGGGCTTGATAGTATGCCCCATAAACACTTAGAAACACCACTAACATCCAGTACACATCCAGTACACATTTAGGCACAATAAATTTAGTTAAAAACCTATATGAGTGGCTACGAGAAGCTTTTTATATCCTAATACCAATAAGAACAACACAACAGAATAAAAGAAAACAGGAACTTTGAAGAAATAGAGAGCTAAAAGATATAAAACCGCAAATTAGAAAGCAGCAATGCACCTGGCTCAAAACAAACACCAATCAAGACAAACTGCACCTACAGAAATGTAATAGATTATACAAGTCAGCAATCAAAAAAGCTAAGAAAAATACTATTCAGACAGAATTCAAAATGGTAAATGTGCAAATAAAGAATTATATAAAATTCTCACAGAATTTCGTAATCCAAATTGCCTAGAAGGAGCTCCTCCCATTATTCCAGATTTCACAGACAAACTGGGAAATCATTACGCGACCAAAGCAGGGATGTTGGACTTGTATGTAAAACAAGGAAAAACCACCATCACCGACCCTTTTCCAAAAAAAACCTCCAAGAGTAAGCTAACCCAGCCTCTGCATTCCTTCCAACAAATATCTCAGAATTAATTCATAGACTTGGTCAAAGCAAGCAGGCATGCCGGCAGCCTTTCTGACCCATGTCCACCACATACCTTCAAGAAAATTCTTCTAACTGCCTCTGCTGCACACCAGTAAGAAGAATCATCAACAAAATTCCTTAACTACAAGAATATTCCCAGAAGATCTAAAAAAATCATACTTATGCCCATTACTAAAAAAAACAAACCTGCACCCACTTAACCCTACAACTACATACTTTCAGATTTTAAACAGGATTCTATCCAGGTACAGGGACAGAATCTGCCCTCATTGGCATCTGGGATGACCTTAAGGACCATATTATCAAGAACGGCGATAACATCATCGGCTCTTTAGCGGCAGGAAACTGCTAATTAAGCGGCGATAATGGGCTTCATAATATGCCCTTGTGAATTCCGATAGAAGCTGAGGTTCACACCAGAATCTGGGCTTCTATGGGAATTCACAAGGGCATATTATCAAGCTAAAGAATGATGATGGATTAAACCCAGATCAGTTGACTGGGGGTGAGTGCTTGCAATGTTCAACACTCCGTCCATCATCCCCTTTGGTTTTGCCAAGTGGATAAACTAGCCAGATCACACTTCATTACTATAAAAACTCTGCAACACATCTTCCCCTACCTGGTATTTCCACACAAGGTTCAGGCTACCATCTCTCTTGTTCTGTCTAAACTCAATAATTCCAATAGCCTCTACCACGAATCATCTTTAACAAATATGAAAAGACTACAATGGATTCAGAAATCTGCTGCCAGACTACTCTTAAATATAAAGCCTCAAGCCTATATCTCCCCTGATTTGAAGGTTCTACCTTGGTTACTGGTTGACATAAGACCCACAGAGCGATACATGGAACAAGGACCGCTCTTCATCAAGAATAAAATCACCAAATGCATTCAACAAAGAAACAGTGATTGCACTCTAGACTGACCCCTCGCCTCAAAATCCCACCATACAATAAAAAAAGCATAGGTGGCACATCCTTCTCTGTTCGAGCAGCCAAAATATGGAACTCTTTACCCCTAAACACAAGATCTACAGATAACTACCTTATCTTCAGAAGATTACTCAAGAGTTGGCTCTTCCCCACATAACCACCATACTCACATTTAAATATACAGCATATCCTTGTCTATATAGGCATTTATTTGGACTACATATGTGTACCTAGATATGCGTATTCCTTTGTATAAAGGTGTATATTAATGAAGATTATAAATATACAGACATTTGTTAGTTCTGCTTAACAAATTGTACATATTTCTTATGGTCATATTATACTGTGTTTAACATGTATATAAATCACTGCATAAATAAATGTATCTACAATTGCTTCACTTTTGAATTACAAAAATTAATAAACAAATGCATTAGCTTAATGTACAGCAACACTTGAAAATCTGAGTTTATTAAATACAACTTAAATTTACACATAATACCTTCCTTATACATATATACCTTCCATGTACTTAAGTATCTTTATATTTATTACTTTACTTCCAGTTCACCATCTCCAAATGCACTACCCTATATCTCTCCCCATACCTCTCAATACATCCTCTACCTCCTCTGCCTGACTCATCCCAACCCCCATTCTATTACTCTCTCCAAAGTACTACCCTATTTCTCACCCTATACCTCTCTCAATATATCCTCTACCGCCACTGTCTGACTCATCCCAATCCCCATTCTACCACTATGATCCCCCAAAATAACCCTTTCTAGACTCTTCCCTCCTCTACCCCTCCTTGCACCATCTCAAACTTCTTTTACTATTTAGATCTCCCAAACAAGCCTTTCTAAACCCTTCTCTCGAACTCTTCCCCCTCCACCTTTACTCATCCCAGAACTTCTCCTACTGCTATGATCTCCCAAAAAATACTTTCTAGACCCTTCCCTCTTCTATCCCTCTATTATCCTTTTCAATCCAGCTAACAGACTCACATCTCCACCCCTCAAATTAATTTCATATTTCTCTATACTAATTCCCCAGCAATCCTGTTTGGGTTCCGGAGTATGTATTGTATGTATTGGCATTTATATAGCGCACTACTTACCCGTAGGGTCCCAAGGCGCTTCGACCGCTGCGAAACCCTTCCTGGCTTCCCTGAGAGATGGTCCCTTAATGGGTATCTCCAGGGTGAGACCAGGCATCCCCGGCGGTCTGGTGGGGCCGTTAGTGAAGATGAGGCAAGCTAATGCCCAGAGTTGCCGAGTGTGAACGCTGATCAGAGTGGGCACCGAGGCGAGAGAATTATCGAGTCCGCTGACCCTGGTCCAGAAACCTGCCTGCGCCGGGAATCGAACCCTGCATGCTACCTGCCGAAATGCACTTCAACATCTCATCAAGGGTAGCAAGCGCTATATAAATTCAAACCCTTTCCTCGTATATCCCACCACTATGGTTTTTCGATCCAAATAAAATCACATGTACACCGCTTGTTTAGTGCCCCTCAATCGTTTCAATGTTCCTGATGCTCTCTGGGGCAATCCTGTCATAGCTCCAGTGGTGCAGCAGGCCTGTCCAGCCATGCTTTCCATTACAATAAAGAGTTCAAAACATTTGATATTAGAAAATTCACTCCATGTCTTGGCTACAGCCTTTAGGTCCTCAGGACAGGCTTCCAAGCACCAAATCTCTCCAGCTAGAGTTCTCCCAGGGCCCAGTCCTAAGTGGACCATGGAGATGTCTTCAGTTTTTTGTGCCCTGTAAAAGTAACAGGAGGCCAACCATTTGATGCTTGGTGAGAAATTCCATTCCCTAGCAGGAAACAGGAATCTTCACTCTTTTCCCCACTCAGTGATGGACAGCCTACGCGAGGGCATTGATACCAACTCCCCGCAGGCCCTCATCCTCTTAGACCTGTCCGCCGCTTTTGACACGGTGGACCACTCCATCCTCCTCACCCGTGTCAGGGCGGCGGGCATAGAGGGCCTGGCCTTCGCCTGGCTCGAGTCCTTCCTGAGGGATAGGGCTCAGGCGGTCCACCTAGCTGGTTTCACCGCTGCCTCTCGTAAGGTTGTATGTGGAGTCCCCCAAGGCTCCTCACTTTCCCCTCTTTTGTTTAATTTATACATCTACCCCCTTATTTTTATGTTACAGCAGCTCGAGGTCACGGTGTTCAACTACGCCGATGACCTCCAGCTAATTTTCAACCTTTCCCACTCTTCCTCATCCTCCCTGAACGTCCAATCCGTCATGTTGTTCATCCAGGATTGGATGAACTGCAACCACCTCAAACTCAATCCGGACAAGACGGAGTTAGTCTTGACCGGAGGTGGTTGCAGTCCTTGGTCCCCTTCCCACTGGCCTTCTTCACTTGGTGTCCCCCCGCTCGCTGTCCCCAAGGTCAAAACCCTTGGTATTTTCCTGAATTCTTCACTTTCCGTTCACTCACAGGTCAATTCGGTTGTTTCCTCCTGTTTTTTTTCCCTCAGAACCACCAGGAAGATCTCTCGCTTCTTCTCTCTACCCGCCCTAAAGATCATAGTGATGGCTATGGTGCTCTCGCGCCTTGACTATGGTAACATCATTTACAATGGCGCCCCAGCCTACGCCATTCACCGTCTGCAGCTAGTGCAGAACCAGGCCGCCCGCCTGATTCACGGCCTGCCTAAATTCCATCGAGCTACTCCTTTACTGCAGGCCCTGCACTGGCTGCCGGTGAAAGAGCGAGCCTTGTTCAAGCTTGGCTGCACCACCTTTCAGGCCAAAATGGGCACCGCCCCAGAGTTCATTTGCTCCGCCATCACGCCTTACACGCCGGGAAGAGAGCTTCGATCCACCCATCAGGCCCTGTTAACTACCCCCCGTTTCAGAAAGAAAAAGGCGGGCGGAACAAAATTTGCAGTGCTCGCTCCTGCGTTCTGGAACTCCCTTCCGACGGAACTCCGTACGACACCCTCTTACATCGAGTTCCGGAAAGGTCTTAAAACTCTGCTCTTCTCCCGAGCCTACAATGCCTAGATTCCCTCCGCTCCTGCCTGTCTCCTCACAATCCAAAAGCGCCAAGAAACTGCGTGGTAGAAGTGCGCTATACAAGTGTTTTTAAATTCAAATTCAAATTCAAATACTATACAGCAAGAATCCTCTTTTCTTCAAGATGTTTCCTACCAGGTCCAGGAATGGTCTGAGGAGGTAGTGTTAGTCTTACCCTGTGCACTATCCACTAATTGGAGACTTTTCTACATCTAATCATGGCTAATTTCTAGCAGAATGCCAAACCTCTTTTTCAGTTTCTCACAATGTACAGCAAACTTTTGCAGAATCCCTCAACCAAAATAGCTCCAGCCTTCTTCTAGTTACAGGAGCCTAATGTTTCCCTCCAGCCACTCCCTTATAGAGATGTGATTTTCTCTCCTCTGTTAGTGCTAGAACTGGTTTCCACCAGGAAAATAATACAGGCAGAAAGTCTAAGGTGGGTCTGGGAATCAATGGTTGCAGATCCTGACAACCCCCATCAGATTTCCACTACTAGGGGAGAGCTGTAATAGTTACCCTTTTTGTTGCCAGCTGTCCCTGTCCCATTCTAAGTTGGCTAATCCCTGATAAACAACCACTGTTAACAACATTCCTGCCTTTCTACTGTCAGATGCAATACTGTTATTTCAAAGAAGAGAGTAATTAACAGTCAGCCAGTGATATGTGTTGAGGGCCTCATTCATGAGGTTTTGCCATAGGGAAGCGCAGCAGGACTTCCTGCTGCGCTGCCCTACGGCAAAAGAAAAGGGCAAGAATGGGCCGTATCTATAAGATACGGCGCATTCCTGTCCTTTTCCCCTGCTGCGGTGCACAATGGACTGCCTGCGCCATTGCAGGCAATGGTGCAAGGGTGCCTGCGTTGTGAGGATGATTATTTTTGTACAGGAAGGGAAACCTTTCTGTACAAAAAAAATCACAAGAGGCTAAATGCAGCACACATAGAAAAGGTAAATACGAGGAGAAATAAAGATATTTCTCCCTGTTGCGCCTCCCTTACGCCTCCCCTGATTTACAATTTCTCGTAAATATGGGGCAGTGTCAAAAGACCATGGATGTTGCTGGGAAGGCTCCCAGCAACACCCATTGCACGCCCCTTTAATTCAGAACACTGCGTTAATGGGACTGATATTCATCAGGCAGCATTAAGCCAAAAAAAGTGGCTTAGTGCTGCCTGATAAATATCACGCAGGCTTCTGCGCCACGGAACAACGCAAAAAGTGACGTTCTTATGGCGCAAGGGGCCTCATAAATGAGTCCCTCAGTCTTTGGAACAGGGCTGTGAGGCAAACTTGTTTTAAACCAGTCTACACTCAGGCAATACACTTTTGCCTTTCCACTAAATGTATTCAAAATCCCTGTTTCAAAGTGAAATTGAGTTAAAAAATCAAGAGACAAAAAAACTTTGGAGACTCACTCTAGCATTTTCCCAGGCCAAGAAATAGTTATTTCATTATTAACTAGGCAGTTTCATGTGAAATGTAGCTTTTACCTACACATTCACATATAGCTTTTTGCAATTGAGTGTAGGCATACTTTAACGATCATCTAGCATGCCCTGCTTTTAAATCCTAAGCCACAAGCTCTTTTGACTTAAAAAGCACAGTCTAGATGAGATTTATCTACTACACAAAATGAGTCTTTACCTACAAAACAAAGGTACTCTTTCTTGCCATGAAATATCTCAATAATTTAAAACTGCAATCCAACCAGAGCTGCAGCTATACTTTTGAATCATATTTATTTGTGGTGTACCTACACATTGCATCCCACATATGGTGTTAGCCTTTTATGTCAAAGGTTTAATTTCTGCTGCAACATACAGTGACCTAATGGAAAGTTAAATACACCAAACGTATCAAACAAATTTTACAGAACAGTTTTCGGGACAGAGCACATGTAGTGTGGCACGGAACGGCAGTGTCATAATACTGGCAAAAAACAGAGTCATTGCATAACAGAAACAAGAACAAAGGGGCGTATTTACAATTACTGGCGCACCCCTGCAAATTAGCAGGGATGCATTAGTAATTGTGCGCCATGCCTCCGCCACCCATGATGCGCCGCATTTACAATGCGGCGCACCATGGGGCAAAAAACGGCACAGATGCGTCACGCATATGTGCCGTAAAGGTATTGCATTGCTGGAGTTGCGTCGCTTGCGCGACGCAGCTCCAGCAATGCTCTGGGGGGCCCATTCTACTAATTCTGCATCAAGCCTTACGCCTGCTTCAAGCAGGCGCAGGGTTTTGACGTAGTTTTGGCCTAAAAGTGACTGAGTGAAATCTTGTAGATTTCAGTCAGCCACTTTTAGGAGGCGTTCCTGCGCCGGAACGCCCCCCCACCCCGCCCCCCCTCTGCACCAGAACGCCTCCTTAAGACGCAGGGCTTTACAACAAGACGCATCTCCCAGATGCGTCACGTTGTAAATATCCAGCACCAGGGTGCATCTTTTGCGCCACCGCTGCGTCACAACGGCAGCGCAAAAGAGGCTCAAGGGGCTTGTAAATCTGCCCCAAAGAACTCAGCGTCAGCGCTGGGCTAGCCGCAGTCTAGTCCGCTGTACCGGCAAGGGTAGCAGCAAGCGCCTCCCGAGCCCTCAGGAAAATCAGGATTTCAGGCCTGGTCTGTACTATCCCCCCTCCCCGTGGAGGCGCCCCGGTGCGGAGGACACTGGGTGAGGTTTATGGGATGTGAGAGTAGAGAGGTTGCCAAGACATGAGGAGGAGACCACTCTATTCTCACAACCTTGACCTGCTCCACGTTCATCATGCTTACCACATTCTTCTGGCTGCATTTTGGAGGCGGGCAGGTCTCGGTGAGGAGGAAGTTACCGGGCAGCATGTGGCTTGTGGAGGCTCGGGTTTGTTTACACCCCAAAGTTCATTACAATCTCCTTGTCCCTGATGGCCCCGATGGCCATGATGGAGACTCAGGGGCAGATTTACAATTTCTGGTGCATCCCTGCATATCAGCAGGGATGCGCCAGTAATTGTGCGCTGCAGCTCCTCCACCCTTGGGGCAAAAACGCGTCGTATTGCTGGAGTTGTGTCGCAAGCGCGACGCAGCTCCAGCAATGATCAGGGAGGCCCTATGTGCACAATGCTGCGTCAATCCTTACGCCTGCTTGAAGCAGGAGCAGGGATTTGACGCAGCCTGGGCCCAAAAGTAACTGAGTGAAATCTTGTAGATTTCACTCAGCCACTTTTGGGAGGCGTTCCTGCGCTGGAACGCCTCCCCCTGCGATGGTACACTTCTTCTGGCGCAGGGCTTTACAACGTGACGCATCTGGGAGATGCGTCGCGTTGTAAATACCCCGCAACATGGCGCATCTTTTGTGCCGCCGCTGCATCACAAAAGTGACACAACGGCGGCGTAAAAGCAGCGCAAGAGGCTTGTAAATCTGCCCATAAGGGACTAGGGTCAAACTTAGGCAGTTGGAGAGGCGTTCAAGGCATCTGGACCAAACAAGCCCATTGTTTCTTCAGTGGTGAGGTCAGGGGGTACTGTTATTAATATTGTTAGTAGAGAACGGTTTTTTCTCCACCTCCCCACTTCTAAGGAAATTCCAACGCATCAGGGGGCACCAGGTCGATTCTTTCTTGCTTGTGGCCCACCTCTTTTTAGTTTCATTCTAGCTCCACTGCCTGGGGGTGTGAGCTTGTGATCAGATTTAATCCAGTTTAATTTAATACAACTTTTTCTTACTTGCCATGCTTGCCGGTTTTGGGTTTTTTGGAGGAGAGCCACCGTTCGGCTTGGCATAGTCTGGCCTATGGATTGTCACCAGTTCGAATCTGGCCACTTCATACGGTTTAGACAAGCCCACTGCTAAAATCTTGGGCCTATTTTCCTTCGAATGTTCAGCTCAGATAGCAGTGCAACTGCGGGGCCATGAGGTCTGGCCGTTTGCATAGGGCAGCACTTCAACAGCTTACAAAGCAACAAAAAAGAGGCTGGGATAAGTTGATTCTGATACAATTTGTGGAGGATCAGGCATACCAAATGGAGAAAGGGCAAATTCACCAATACAAATTGTGGCCTACCCTCTAGATGGTTGCCACTAGTGAGGAGAATCTTCCAAAAAATCATAATGAGGCTTTCCAGCCAACCATCGCTGATTATTTGAAATCTTTGGGGAAGACCAAATAAAGCGAAATAGACCCCGGAGTCCAAATACAAATGGTCAAAGCCTCAACACCATCAGAATTAAGCCGTATAAAATCAGTCACAATGACACCTATTTGTAAACATCCCTCTGGGGAAGTCTCAGCAAAAAACGTATACAGCAGCTGGCACAAGCCCAAAAAAGCCATCCGAAGTAAACAAAGCAGCTTCTATTCAGGGGCCGGGCTACCACTCCATGCTCCCTGTACCTCAACTATAGCAACGATGTCTAGAAATATAAATAGTGGGACCAGGAATTGGATAATGGCAGCCACTAATGTTAGCAATGGATCAGTGAAAAGGAATGTAACCGATGATAACGAGGGCGCAACATCAGATAAAGTGGAATTGGATTCTAGCTCAAATGAAAATAACATGGCGATTAATATATCAGGTACTGATCAACCATAAGTGGTGAGGTATTTCTGTCCCCCTCACATTGTCACCAAGCTAACCAGTTTTATTGAACTAAAATAAGGACCCAAACTACAAAAATATGAGTCCAGACGCCTTCTAAAGCCCACATAATCTGAAAAGTGGAATCCAAATAGACATCCTTCAGTCCACTATCCACAACAGGAAGATCAAACCTTGACCTGAAACCGGCTTTGATCCCTGAGATTATAGACACTGAATGTGCTCATATGCCATATAAATCGGAGATTGCCGACTCTCTAAATAATCCTCTTAACTCTGCAGATCTATTGTTATTAGCTAAATACAACACAACATTTCCTGTGGAAACAAAACAAGCAGAGGACTCAACAAAGCCTCAATCAGGAATATGGGACAGTTTGCTTAAAATCAGGGAAACCATAACCAACGCCCTGAACTACCCTTCAGATAAATTGAATACTAAGGTTGATCTATTGAACACTCTGGCCCTCTATGTAGCAGAGATAGATTCCAAATTATTCAACTTAAGAAATTGCGGGGTAAGGGCTCAATCTGATAAAGACCATCAAATGATCACCTGTACTTGTGCTCACATCATAGATAAAATATCCAACTTACCGAGTATAGTTGGTTCTCTAATAGATTAAGTCGAGCTAATATCAGCACAGAATAAAACAGAGCTAGTAAATGTAATTAATCACAGCCACGGCCATGACATTAAAGCATTAATTGACCAAACACATGAACACGCCTCTCATGAAAGACCAAGCAAGGAGAGGGATGGAAATGAGGGTGTTAATAACAATGAATCTCGAAAGCACATTGACTTTCATCAAACTGAGGTACGACTCATTAAAGAGGACGAAAGAAATATCACCACTGCAATGGGGCAAGAAAGCATATTCAACAGCATTCAAGTCTCTCAGGTTGCTTTTAATGAAAATAAAGATAATCAACAAAATGGTGGGGCTAATCCAGTAACAATTCAGAATTATTTTCTAACTCAAAAACTGTTGGTCTCACTAAAAGAGCAAGGAAAAAACAGAAAAGCTCACAATAGAATCAATTGAAGAAAGTAAACCAACCAACTCAAGCACATTTCCTATTCCAAAGTAAAACTATCCGATTTTCAAATTATCTGCAAAAATGCCCTGTAAACCAAAAGAAGGGGGAAAAGGAATGAAATCAAATTCAAGAAGTACAGGCATGTTATCTTCCCTTGAGGATGCCCTGGTCAAGCCAACAATTCCCCATAGCGGATCAGTTTCATATAGGTGTGAGTCCAGACAAGGCTCTACACAAAGGCCCCCACCAGCAAATGGAGTCATTCAGATATCGGTACTGGGCAAAAACAAAGCAAGCCGAAGCAGTTCCATAGCCCTAAAGGAAAATAAATCATCATCTTCATTTATTTATTTATTTATTAAGGAGTTGTATATAGCGCTGGCCTGATCCGAGGGAATCGGAGCACTGCACAATAGTGTTTGAGCAAGATCCATACTATAAGCAGTATTCTACATATAAGTTTGGCAGTCCAAGTGTGCTGAGCTCCATTGAGGTAGTATGTGAGTCCTGAGATAACCTCATAGATTGCATGTTGTCTTGGGGTTGAACCAATGGGGGGGCAGTAAAGGGTCGAATAGCATGGAGGAGGAAAGTCTTAGAGCTACAATATCAGGAAGAGACGACGAGCAGGGAATAGCATATTGATGGTGGCTATCCATTCGGGAGGGAGCGGTTGGGGACAAGGATTTTAAGTTGTTTTTTTAATTTTGTGAAGGACGGTATAGTCCTGATACCGATTGGAATGGCATTCCAGATTTTGGGTGCATTTCCTGCGAAGGACTGTGCAGCAGTTTTTTGTTTGCGTGTTTTCATGGGGATGAGTAGTAGGGTACTGGAGCTCCTGAGGTTCCTTGTCTGACCAGTCCTTTTGAGTTTGGCAGCCAAATACTCAGGTTTTCCTGTGTGCAGGGCTTTATGTGTGAGGCAGGCAGTTCTGTATATGGCACACAGTTCGATTGGGAGCCATTTTAGTTCTCTGAGTGCTGGTGAGTTGTGATTAAATCTTCTGATTCCAGTGACCATTCTAGCTGCTGCCTTGAGAGGAGTTTTGAGGGGGGCTTGGTGCGATTTTATTGTACCAGTGAGGGTGGCATTCCCATAGTCGAGTCTGGATAGCACCAGTGATTGGGTGGCTTGTTTGAGGTCGTTGGTTGGGATGAATGGTTTTATTTTGTTAAGTAACTTCAGGTTGACGAAGGCACACTTTGCTGAGTTCTTGAAGTGATTGCCATGTCGAGTTTTGAGTCTAGGGTAATTCCTAATGATTTAACAGAGTAGATCAGAGTGTGATTGCCGTTAAGAGCATACAAAGCTTTTAGCCATTCTGAAATATGAGGGTTCTTCGCTTTGTTGGAGGTGAGGAGTATTTCGGTTTTGTCTTGGTTGAGTTTTAAGTGGTTAAGCGACAACCAATGTTGGATTTCTTTTAGAGTGACATTTAGTCTGTGAATGTCATCAATGGAGGTGGTTTCAAAATAGATTTGGGTGTCATCCGCCGAGAGGTGGGAAGGGATGTTAGCCTTTTTGAGTAGGGTGGTGAGGGGTTCCATATATATGTTGAACAGTTGAGGTGGGAGCACTGAACCTTGGGGGACGTCCCTGTTGACACGGTGTAGGTCGGATGTAAAGTTTTTTATTTTTGTCCTTTGTGAGCAGCTGTGTAAGAAGGAGTAAAACCAGCGTAGGACCACCTCATCAGCTCCTACCTTCTTGTAGCGCGGCGATGAGAAGTTGGTGATCACCCTTGTCAAAGGCTGCCGATAGGTTTAGGAGAATGAAGAGGCTTTGAGGGATTTGTGGATATCGTCTGTGATGTTAAGGATCGCAGACTTGGTGCTGTACCCTTTTCTGAAACCCGATTTGTGGGGGTCAAGAAGGTTGATGTTAAAGATGTGCTGAGTCAGTTGTTGGAGGACACATTTTTCCAGGATTTTGGATAGGAGGGGGAGATTGGAGAAGGATCTGAAGTTATTTAGTTACTAAAAAAAAGGCATGTTTTTTTAGTAGTGGTGTGAGTTGGCCAACTTTGAGGCATTCAGGTATGATGCCGGTTCTCAGGGTGCTGTTAATGATCTTGCACCAGAACGGGGCAATGGAGAGACTCAGTTTTTTGGTCAGTTTGGTTGGAATCGGGTCAAGGATGTGAGGGGCTGGTTTGGAGGTGGAGATTAGTTTGAGGATCTCGGTTTCCTTCCGGGGGGGGGGGGGGTTGAAGGACTTCCAGGTCTTTGTGGGGTGCTTGGGCGAGCTATCTCCTGTCACTGGAAGCAGGTTTTTGCAGACGAGGTTGATGTCCAGTGAGAGCTCAATCTTGGTGATTATTTCTTTGAAGAAGTTGGCGAAGTTTTCTCACACAAGTCTTTGGAAACCTGTAGGGAGGCTTCCAGGTGTTTGAAGGTTTGTTGTTTGATGATTTTTAACAGTTCGTTGGGCCTGCTTTTTATGTTGTCAGGGTGGCACAGAAGAAGGTGGAAATATAAATTCATTTTTTTCTTTACCGTCCGGTAAAAACTCAGTGCAATCATATGAAGTTACATCTGGAAGAAACTGCAAACCTAGTCAAGTTTCTCCTGTAGAAGACAGCCAGAGAGACTCGACGACACAAGGTATAAGTCCAAATCCAATTTCATCATCACCCAATCATCGTTCTAAGAAAAACTCAACATCAATTGGGGACAGCTGTACAGTCTCTCTTGTAAAGCTACGTTTTATTCCACTGTATTTCTCAAGGGGCCAAAAACAATATTTTAAATCTCCGTAAGATATTTAAGCGATTAGCTTCAATCCCAGAGCTTAGTAACTTAACATCAGGCACCTGGGAATCGGTCCAACTCAAACAGGACTCTAAAACCCCTAAACCTGAGATGACTTGTACCATATGGCATAGCGAGCAGATGACTAATAGAATCCTTGAACATGCTCCACAATTTGAGAAATGAGGGATCGAAATAAGGAAATGTAAAGATAGTCAATATCCAACCCTGCTTACTCCAAAGCTGTGGCAACAAAAAACTTCCAAACAAACCCGACGATAAATGGAAATCATGGGGGAAATATTAATATTCTCGAAGGGGCAATAGGCCCTTTATTTAATCCTGAGTTCTTTTCCTGCCTTAAGATCACAAGTTGCAGTTCAGGCTCATGAATATGTAAAGACATTTTAAAAAACTCATCCCCAAGAGATGACTGGGCTTGGCTTACAAAAATACTCTGTGAAGGGATCTTGACAAGAATGATTGAAGGTTGAACAGTTTGGACATAAAGAAAGAACCATCTGTTTATGGGCTGTACATGCCTTACAAGGCTGTTAGAAGACCATGATACAATACATTTTATTCAAAATGTTAAAATCTTAATGTTCCGGAAACGCAATGAGCCCATCGTCGGTTATCAAGAGTATGCCAACTTTGCAGGACTCTCATCTGCTTATGGCCCTGCCAAAGGCGGGCTTTCCATGTATGTGTCATTGGATCTAGATGTCATCCATCAGGTAATAGATTTTTGATTAGATTGGCTATTATGCATCCAAATGGATTTGAATAACCGATTATTTTTCTAACTGTTTATCTGAGTATAAAGAGAGTAGTAAAGGCGATGCAGCTTACAGTCTTATGGGAAATAATAAAAACTCTACCTATCAATTCCTGCAATCAGTTGTATTATTTCGGGAGATTTTATAATGCACCTGTCTACCAAGAACTCCAGGAACTCAAAGAAGGCAGATACAGGTCTATCTAAGATGTTCCATTCCCAATTACAAAAATATGAATTTATGTTGCTACAGGAGGATACCCAATATAATATGGTTTGTGCTCCAACTTTTCAAATCTCACGACAACACTCTACCATTGATTATACCATTATTTTAAATGAATTGTTGATCAATCTTATTGGGTTTCAAGTGGTCCATAGAGTGGAAAGTGACCATAACCCCCAATCGATTACATTATCACTTGCAATGGTTTATTTACAAAAAACAAGAACTCTTGATTCAGGGTCTGTCGCTTATAATTTGAAAAGGCTGGCATGGCATTCAGCAAAACAAGAGGAGATTTTGGCCTTTAAAGATCCAACAACAGAACTAGCACTTAAAGAGTATTTTCATGGGAAATCAATAGTAGAAAGCTGGCCACGTCTTTGTTCTTCATTAGTGGATTGCTTTCTGGAAAAAACAGCATCTATGGGAAACACTATTATGTTAAAAAGAAATATGTGGCGTTCACATAGGATGTATGACGTTATAACGCATACCATTACAACTACCTACCATTACAACGCGACCATTACAACGCATACCATTACAACGCATAGCGCTTAGAGGTGCTGGATAGTGGTAAGTATAATTTAGTATTCCAACTCCAGTCCCCGTGGACACTAGGGAAGGTGTTGGATAGTAAATTAAACTTATTCCCTATCCTAGAGCGCCCCCCAGCGCAATGCGTTGTAATGGTATGCGTTGTAATGGTCGCGTTGTAATGGTAGGTAGTTGTAAAAGTTGCGTTGTAACAGTTGTATACCGTTCACATAGGTTATATCTCTAAAAGAAGGCATTTAATAAAGCTACCCAGACAATTTGGAATCAACCAAAGAGTGTCGCCAAACTCACTAATTTGTGCTCATTAAAGCATCTAAGAAAATCTTATAAAAATGAGATTTGGAAGGTAAAAAAGGCACATCACAAAGGAATAGGGGCAAAATTGCACCATGCTAGTAAAATTAACAATTTGAGAGCATTTTGGGGTACAATCAATGACCTTGAGTATGGCAATAGGAGAGCTAATAGTGCCAACAGCTCCACGTCAGTTTGGGATTCTTTTATTTCTACTCTGTATGGGGTCTCTCCTGTAAATGCTCTAGGCTCCAACACTGGCGTATCTTTGCTCGCTTCGCTAATCAACATAAGCAGCTCGAATCAAGTAAAATATAAACCCATGTGGTGATCAACTGTTAGCGTTTGAGTCACCACATGAGAATATGTTAAAAGTATTGATAAGTATAATCAGATCAAACGGGGAGACAGGTCCAAATGGGACACCCAACACCGTGTTTAAAGCCAAGACAGATTTATGGTCAAGAATTTTATCACAATTATTTAAAGATGTCGAAAATCTAATTTGGTCCCCGAATCCTGGCAAGGCAAGCATAATACAGCCAATCTATAAAAGTGGCCCACCTGATAATCCAGCTAATTATAAGTTAATTGCACTAACTGATCTAGAGGTGAAATTCTTTGCAATAGGTCTACTCAGGGACTTGTAAGAATGGGGGATGAAAAGGAAAGTAATTCCAATCTTCCAAATTGAATTTTGCAGTGGGCAGTCAATGATTACGAAGTTGCTATTACCCACTTTGATGGCAGAGAGAACAAAATACAAAAACCAAAAACTTTATATCTGTTTTGTAGATCTAAAAGCTGCTTTTGACTATGTTCCTTTTAACCTACTTTGGGCAAAGTTACCAGCATGGGGAGTACTGAAAGAGCAGCTAGATATGATCACATTGTTATATTCAAATATGTAGGTGCAGGTTAAATTGGAAGATGGAGGTTGTACCACACGCCGCCTGGAAGCACATAGTGGCCTAAAACCGGGCTACGTACTTGCTTCATATCTCTTTAATCTTTTTATGGCTGATTTACCGTATTATTTGCAAAATGTTCTTGAGCACTCTCCAAACTTTGCAGACCTTACTGTAAATTGCTTGCAATACGCAGACAACACCATATTGTTAAGCCACACTCCAATAGGGCTCAAAATATTGATAGAGTCATTTAACCAATATGTTTTAGCAAATGGTCTTCAAATGAATACTAAAAAAATGAAAATGATGACAATAGGATCAACTAAATTGGATAAGAAATTATGGAAAATCAATGGGTTATCAATCGAATCAGTAAAGCATTATCAATACTTAGGAATTATCTTTGATGATAGAATGATATTTAAACCACATTTTATTAACCTAATGCCAAGGCAACTTCACTCTCCTTTGTTTTTAGATTATTGAGAGATAAGCTATTATGCCCGAGTCCCAAGCATTTACTGAAGGTAATGAAGTCAAAAGTGATTCCCTTGCTCACTTATGATTCAATAATTTTGTGGGGCAAAGATAGAAAGCTCCTGGATAACTTACAAATCAAAGTTTTTAAATCAACATTTAGACTTCCGAGAGACACAGGGCGTGCTATTGTTAAATTTGAGTTCAGCCTGTTGAACCAAACCTTGGTGAGACAATCTGTGTTTCTGAAATGTTTATTTTTGCTTTATTTATTGAGACGTGTGATGGCAAGAAATAAAAAAGAAAGGGTATGCTAGCGCCTGGAGATTATATTTAACAGAGAGTTTAAACACTTTTAAGTCCCTGCCATTCGAATATCTGGATAGAAATACAATTGTTTTAAAACAGACTTTAAACCAATCAACTAAAATGTTATCATTTATATTAGATCAGGAGGCGATTGCAAAACAAAAAAAAGCATGCTTGGTCGGGTATTAATTTGAATAATAAAATCGAGCCCCAACTCTACTTAACCACTCATTTAAAACCAGTTATGAGTGATAGACTTCTTATGTTAAGATTTGGCCACCATCCAACAAAGGATGGGACTCCAAGATGGGTACAAAATTGGCAATCACAACACTGTAGACAATGTGGTTGTGTCAATGAAACGCTACTGCATATTGAATGTATCTGTCCCAGATTGCGGCAAGGGAGGAAAACACTGTTAAAATGTATCTTTAAGGAAATAGGACTGGGAACTTGCCGCCAAGCAATTATAGCATGCCTTTTAGGGCATATCACCCTTCTAACAGGACATTTTGCCAAGTTCATTCTGATAGCTTAGAAAAAATGGATCCAGGATGATGCTTTGTCTGCGCTATAGAAATAGTCGCTGGGTATGTAAGTACCCATGTTGATGCACCCATCTAGCTACTGCACCTGTGTAATATGGGTTTCAGTTAAGGGAAATCCTCATTGTTTGTAATCAGTAAAGCTCGCTATCATTAGTTATTCCTATTTCATTAATATAAGAACAAAGGCACGTAGACACCGTAACTTCTTTTTTTGTAAAGATTTTAATGAGACCTATTTGAAGTTATCAAGGAGCACCCATATAGATTGTTTCTGAAAAACGTTCTGAAACATGTTTTTTTCTCCTGTAAGATTTTAATAAGACTAAGTTAAACTTTGAGAAGAGGCACAGATGCACTTTATAGATCAAGTCATTATTCATTATTATTATTATTACACATGTTATATGGTTATACTAAATATAGCTCGCTCGAAGGGATAGTGCAAATGCTTTTTAATTACTGGGCTGGGCAAGACAGCTAAGATTGTCAGTATGAAAGGTTTTATCTTTATATAGAGCCGTTAGGATTAATAATGAAATTAAATGTTATAATTATGATATGAACATAATATTACTTTTATGATGTTTTATGTGATTTCAATGGTCCTGTACCTCATGTTATCTCTGAATTGCTTTATTATTTGTAATGTCCAAAAAGTTTCATGACCCTGTTAAAAGAAATCTGCTGCTTTTAATTTTCATGATTGTAATGGTTTTATTAATTGGACAATAAATATTTTTCACTTACACTGGAGAGTGTCCTTAAAAAAACTGAGGTGACAATTCAGAAAAAGTGGATATTTTGAATCTGAAATACTTTCCTTGAATTTAGCTAGTCACAAAAAAGGCAAACCCAAAGAAGTTTTGCCATTTTTCTGATGAAGCTTGGTTTGCAGTGCCAATTTAATACATTTTAGTTGAAGTGGCTACACAACTTCAAAATATTGTTGGGTGGCAGTTAAACTCTCTGAATTGCAGACTGTTGAGAAAGCGCTATTCTTTACAAGATGTTCTAATAGTGCTTAGAGTGATGATGAAGCACAGATACATGTAAAATGATTGAAGCTGGAAAATGACACAAAAACGATTAATCCAGTGGACTTCCCAGTTATAAAAATCAGAGGAGAGAGCGTAGCATTCACAAGAGTATCTAATTGAAAGAAGGATGAGGAAAGATGAAGGTCATTTGGGCGATCAGAAAAAAGAGAGGAATTATTACCAGACAGGTCCACCAGATATTACATGTTCTGCATTTTGTTGAAAGTGAAACAAATGCATCAAGACAAATTATATTACAGTAGTATGCAGGGCCCTAATTGCAGACCCATGAGCCAGATCCAATAGCTTATCTAATCATGTCAGCTCATCAGAAAACATCATTCAGTGATTGGCTGAGAGGTAGGAGAGATGAGATACTGCTCTTGGTGCCCACAGAAGGAATTGTAGTGTAGTTCCTATATTCCCAATAGGCTCTGCCCATTGGAATAATGTATCCTATAGATTTGACGTAGGACTGAGGTCAACTAGGTCTCTATCGAATATACTAAACTTAATTGTGTGTGTGCCAGCTAATTCAGAGGTCACTAGAAACTTTCTTGAATACACAAGAAGGGATTAGTTTCTGACAACCTCATAAACATGACAACTTTGTTTCCCAAGAATAAGAATATATCTCTCAGAGTCGCGGAAACAACAGATAAGTATTTCACTCAGTCAATCGTGCATGCTTTGTTTCTACAGAGTTGCAGAGAAATAGTGAGGCGGGCGTTTTCAATAAAAAGGGTTTATTGAACAGTCTTCTTTCTCATGCAAGAGAGGTGAACTGCTATAATCGTTATGCAGACTGCAAAGTATAATGCGTACAGCGTAAACAGCAATATGAAATATACTGTAAGAGCATTGTATGGTTTCTAAGCCATATAAAAATACATACATAAATAACATTGACTAAAATACTCAACTGGTGCTTCTAAAATACGCCTACCCCAATGTACCTAACTTAAGTCTCGTACGAGCGAAGAAGTAAGTATTGTCTAGCATAGGTTTAGTTTTTGCCAAGAATCTACCAAAGGTTTCTCTAGGTTCTATTCAGCTCCATACCTTGTTAGAATGAAGGAGGTCTGGTATCTCTGTTTAGTGACTCGAATTCCCAACACCCCGCAAGGCGAGCCAGAAACACTGGAGCTGGATTCACGGCAGGAGAAGGGCAGCTTCCTGATCAGTGCGTCAGCTGAAGAGTCGGCTTCCTTCTGCACTTGCTGTAGCGAGGTGCGTCGGGCAAGTAGGTCTTCGAACTGCTTCGAACCAACGTATCTTGCTAGAGCAAGTGAAGGTATATTTACACCTTGGGGGTATTTAGGCATGCCGTAGTTTCACATAAAAGTCGGGCATATGAACGTCAGGAAAGAACCCATAGGGAATAGTTGTTCTTTGTAAAGTAATTGAGTTCTTGAACAAATCAATATTCAGGCAAGGGGAAGTCCCTGACTGCTTACGCTGGTTTTCCAAGAAGTCGCTGTGACGTTTGGTATGGGTGGAAGTAGCCATGCCTGTATTTGGATAGCATGGGCTTGATTTCTATGCCTATATAAGGGCATGAATCATGAAAATTCACTTGGAGCTTAAAACGCCACACAACACCTACTCCACTTTCTTATGTACGACATTACTAAGTTCCAAACACATAAAAACATATCTAAACATGACATGTTAAAAACCCACACAAAATACATAAAAATGCATTTGTACTGGTTGTACACGAAAAGAGCATTTGTGCTGTACACATTTAAAGCAATGTTTCCTTCAAAGCATATAGATGACATTTGAAAATGCTATCCGAATGAATCACGGAAATACATCATTTATGAAATGGCTCTTAATTACAGAAGAAAAAGTTGAGAGCATTCCATGGCAGACTATATAAACTGTTTGAGTGTGGACAAGGTCAAATATTGTCTCTTGGAAGTTTTCAAAGAATTCTAGTTCTCTATGAATAGTTCTACTTTAAGCAGATTAATTTGTGCCAAAAAATGAAAAGAGTACAAATTTGGAAAAACGAACATTTAATCATAGAAAAAAACAGAGTTCCAAAGTTAGAACTTTGTTTTGAAAAATGAAGGTCGAATTCAGAGTCTCTCAGAACACGTGTGCCAAATCAAAAGTCAGTGTTATTGTGTGGTGAAAACATAAAATCTTCTAAATCTGTAAAGAATTTGTCTACCATTGTAGGTGAAAGTTGGATTACCTCATTAAGAAGATTATTCATGCATAGATGTGAAGCATCGCCGTCAGCATTGGTTGCATTAGCAATGTTCGAATTGGATGGTACCTGTTTGCCGCTTTCCTCTCGTACCTCACCACCAGCATTTTGCGTCTGTGAGATCTCAATGAATGGCGTCATCAGGATTTGTTAGCCACAGGGGACAACACAGTGCCTGAGCCGTCACTGGTCCAAGCAAAGTATCAACATCCGTTGGCATGACTGATGGAAGTGTGAGACAGATGTCTAACACGCATTCTTCTCCGCATAGCAGGCATCGTAGAACAGGTAAGAGGCAATCTTGCCAGATTGGTCTGAATGACATAAACCATGTGGTATTCAATTCTCTTAAACGAGTTAATCCAAACATTTGGACTATGCGCTCACGACACTTCATCGCCAGTAGAGTATTTTCCACTGTGATCTGGGTGTCGGCTGTGGATTGGCTTGCCATATCGAAGCAGTAGGAGCAAAAATAGTATCCCTGCAGCGATTCTCAAAATGAGAGGCAATCCTCCAAACACAGAGTGAACGAAGTTTGGAAATATGCCTAGGACTGTTTTAAAAGGTGCTAACAGTCCCGAAAAAACTGTCTTAAATACATGTACAATACCACTCGTATCAGACATGTTTAAGATATGACCTAACATTTCTGAGAAATGTACAGGGCAATTTGAAGTTAACAGGGTGTGTATCTCTGCAGAAGGCCTTGCGACTTGCAGATCATAGGTCTCTTTGGCCGAGGTCAGTGGCACAGTTTTCTGTAAAAGAATGGCTTTCATTCTGCTTAAAGTATCAATTCATATAGAAGAGATGTTCAGTGAATGCCATAACGGTGACTCCCGGTCTGTCTTGGTTTTTGGAAACAATACTTGCATACAGCAAGTGACCCTGGCTGACACAGTTACGAGATAGGCTAAACCTGGCAACATGCCACAGGAGCTGTGATCATTCAACATAATGAAAGTCCCATTAGAAAGTTGCCTAAAAATTGGATCAATCACTGCAGCTGGTAAACCTTGCAGGTGGCAGGATACATTGTTAGAGGAACCATCGCAGGCCCCATGTAAATTAATACCATGACAAAGGAGAGAGCCGCTTAGTGTGTTTTCACAATTTTTACCACTAAGAAACACTTCTTTCCCCCCACTCCAACATTTGTGCATGTATGGTAATTCCCAGGATGTCTTGATGTATTCTTTACCCAACCTTTCATATATGCCTGCTGGTATATGTTTTAAACAATACTGAAAATGGAAAATTGTAATAGGCAGAGTGATTGTTCCGTGTATTATCCATTCAATGGCTGGCTTTTGAGCGACAGTAAATGGCAATCTTTCGAGTTTTTCAATGTTCAGCACCGTATATTCTGCTCCCCTCTGTGCTAGTTTGACCTGTTTATCAGTGAGACTGAATTCTGTAAAACAGTGGCGTGGTATTGATTTAAAGCTAAGGCACATAGCATGAACGAAGGTTTTGTAACGTCCAGCCTAATAGCATTATAGAACGTAATTGCGACTGACCATGTTGCAACATGACCAAGTCCTGTTCCATTATGTCTATGAGAGAATATACTATGCTGCCCAAACAATATATCCTGGATGAGAGTGTCGTTAACCCATTGTCAACTACAGAGAGAGATTTCTCTAAGGTAATACAATCAATTTCTCGTATTCGTTCTGCAGTCTCTGCTTGCGTAATCTTCCATGCTTCATTATAAGCAGCACTATTGACCTATAATCCTGCCTGCAGCAGGTGGCCACCTGGATGTATAAATCCTACCTCAGGCTAAACGGGGACAAAACAGAGCTTTTGATTCTCGGAATAAAGCAGAGGCACATTCAAATATAAGTTGGCCAAAATGTCTCGGTCCCCCTCCTACACCCAAAGATAGAATCAAAACCCTAGGAATCTGGTCTCAACAGATCTCTCAAACTTGACCACCAAGCGGTACAAGTTGCAGCCACCTGCTTTGGCATCCTAAGGCACCTAAGAAAGATACTGCCATTACACCCTGATACCGCGCGCAGAACTATGGTTCAATCACTGGTCCTTCCACGGCTAGATTATTGCAACTCGCTATACTTAGGAACTCCTAATACCACAATTAGGAAGCACCAAGTAGTGCAGAACTCCGCGGCCAGACTACTATACAAAATCCCGGGAAAACAATTGGCCAAACCACCAATAAAAGCACTTCACTGGCTGCCCATAGCAGAACTCATAACATTTACATCCCTATGCATTGCACACAAGACACTATGGGGCACAGGCCCAAAAATAAATCATGCCCTCTTAACTTTCCATAGACCTGTGCGTGACCTAAGATCTGCCAACCTCTTCCAATCCAGTGTACCTAAAACAAGGAGAGTGCGATCTGGCATGTTTTCCTACAATGGAACTTCCTTCCGCCCAAGCTTAGATCCACAGCAGATCACCTTACAGTTACATTCAGGAAACAGCTAAAAACATGGTTATTCCAGAACCTGCACTAAGACTCTAGGTTTCTGTCCGTTGCTGCGTAAGCGTTGGAAGGTCTACGGGTAGCCATTCGCTCAACAAGAATTAATTATTAAATAATAGATGCCGGTGTATATAAAACGGATTACTTTGAAAATTGCTTTTGCCTCGAGCTGGGACCCTGGACTGCTGTTTGTACCTCTGCCTTCACCCTAACTGCTCGCGGAACCCGCTGCGCGGGTCCCGCTTCGTGTGGGGCTCCTTGTGGGAGGTTGACTCTGCAGGGCTGCGAGCGTGTTGCGGCGCAGGATTACAAGTCCCAGGAGCGCCAGCAACCCCCAACCGCCACCACCTGGGACGCTCTCCCTGCAGCTCCTCCCTGCAAACAACATAGTTAAAAGCCGTCTCCGTTGGCTGCAAGTTGGATTACTTTGAAAATTGCTTTTGCCTCGAGCTGGGACCCTGGACTGCTGTTTGTATCTCTGCCTTCACCCTAACTGCTCGCGGAACCCGCTGCGTGGGTCCCGCTTCATGTGGGGCTCCTTGTGGGAGGTTGACTCTGCAGGGCTGCGAGCGTGTTGCGGCGCAGGACTACAAGTCCCAGGAGTGCCAGCAACCCCCAACCGCCACCACCTGGGACGCTCTCCCTGCAGCTCCTCCCTGCAAACAACATAGTTAAAAGCCGTCTCCGTTGGCTGCAAGTTGGATTACTTTGAAAATTGCTTTTGCCTCGAGCTGGGACCCTGGACTGCTGTTTGTACCTCTGCCTTCACCCTAACTGCTTGCGGAACCCGCTGCGCGGGTCCCGCTTCCTGTGAGGCTCCTTGTGGGAGGTTGACTCTGCAGGGCTGCGAGCGTGTTGCGGCGCAGGACTACAAGTCCCAGGAGCGCCAGCAACCCCCAACCGCCACCACCTGGGACGCTCTCCCTGCAGCTCCTCCCTGCAAACAACATAGTTAAAAGCAGTCTCCGTTGGCTGCAAGTTGGATTACTTTGAAAATTGCTTTTGCCTCGAGCTGGGACCCTGGACTGCTGTTTGTACCTCTGCCTCCACCCTAACTGCTCGCGGAACCCGCTGCGCGGGTCCCGCTTCGTGTGGGGCTCCTTGTGGGAGGTTGACTCTGCAGGGCTGCGAGCGTGTTGCGGCGCAGGACTACAAGTCCCAGGAGCGCCAGCAACCCCCAACCGCCACCACCTGGGTCGCTCTCCCTGCAGGCTCCTCCCCTTTTCTTAGGATTGTACATCAGTAGCAGCCGTGTTCCGCTGCGCGGGAGCGCGCGGGAGTATGCCCGGGAGAAGCCCGGGACAAGGACGGGACCGTCTGTGGCCGTCCGGGGCCGAAGGAGGCCGGGCTGGGCCACCCCACTGACATTTACCGGACTGGTATTTTGTTTTGTTGGTTGTGTTTATAACCTAACTTGCTTCTTCTTTCTTGAAGGGGTAGGAGGTTCCATAGTATGGCTTTTTCTACAAACACTCCTACTTTGTTGCCCTCTTTGAACGAGACAGGGGCTGTTATCATGGGCCCTCTGGACACCTATTTTAAACGACTGCCCCAAGATATTGATAGGGAAATTGCCCTGGCAGAAAGACGTGCAGGACGCAGGCTGTCCATTGAGCTTCTAAAAACCCCTGTTGAGAAACGTCCCTCTCAAAGTTTTTCGTCACTGGTCACTCCTTTATCATCTATCATACTGCCTGTTGCACAGGAAACCCCATACTTTTCTCCACCAATTATAGAGCCATCGGTTGTTTTACCTTTGGAAATAGAAACCTCTACTTTGCCTGTAAACCCTCCTAGTGTTCTTACTAATCCATCCACTGAGCAGCAACCCACAGTCCAACCCAGTGTTTTAATACATGTTGCAAAATCTAAACCTTGTTTTAAAAGGAAGAGGAGTGTAGTTCCAAAGAAATGTTATGTTCCAAAACCTCTAAAAAAAATTAGGAAATTAGGAACATGTACACGACCTCGGAATATTGCTGGGAGTATTCCTAGTGGGCCACCAATGGGCGAGGGAGAAGTTGTTTCATCAGGTTTAGATCCCATAGTAATAGCATCCCCTGGGACACCACCATCCAATCCGCCAATTTTCTCGGAGTTGGAAAAATTAATACGGTCCCTCCTGACCCCCATTGAAGACAGACTTAAAAAGCTAGCTGACCAGCTAGACCATCTAGAGCAGGCCAGTCTAGATAATTTCTTTTCAACAAAATCATTTATTAAGTCCTATCTTAAGATGGGTGAGAGTAGGAATCCTCAGCAACTTGTTGGGCGAGATGAAAGTGTCCCCACGGTCGAATTCCACTCTCCCGTGGTTAGTACTGTAACTGGCCCACAGGGAAGGGGACAAAGCCGCAAGACTACCACTGAATCGCCAGCTATTCCAAGCAAAAACAATGGTGGGAAAACTAAGCTCCCCGATACTGTGGTTAAAGGTAGCAAAGAATGCCCAAAAATGTCACCTCTGCAAGTAATGTTATCCAACACTTACCAAGTACCCTGATAGCTTGTCAGGGTCCTGTGGTTGGTGATAATAGCAATTCTCGCAAAAGTAGTGTTTAACAAATAAGTCCCATGCTTCCCAAGTTCAAAATAAGGTTGGTTCTGTAACTGGTGGTAATGACAGTTCTAGGAAAAATAATGCTTCCTTGGTGTCAAAAAATGTTCCCATTTCACGCCCTGTTGTACTAGAAACAAGTCGATCAACACTCTGTGTGACAAAGCCTCCACCTAGGATACCCCCCATAAATCTTACCCCGGATTCTTATCCCTATGTGGCTGTTCTTACCAATGTTCCACCTTTATTGGTAGGCCAAAGAGAAACCTTCCAGATGTTAAAAAATAAGGTCATGCACTGGTTAAGGGTTAATAGACCATTGCCCGGGGAAGTGGATGGTTTGATTATCGGGGTAAGAAGGGTTAATTGGATAGGATGTATTCCAAAAAATCTGGGGGGAGAATGCATTATAATCAATTTTCAAGATCCCCAAGGGTGGTAGGATTGATCACGAGGCCAGGTTGGAGCACTAGCAGTGGTGGGATTGGTATTGTGGATCTCACCTTTTTTTACCCAAGACCAATTGGTGCTCAATTCGGTGGGAATAGCGATCTAGGGAGTTTCAGTTATCCATCACTGACAGAGAATATCCCTTTTAATGTACCTTTTCTACGACCAAATGTTTGTTATGGTCAAGTTTATAATTCCTATGATGGGATGAAAAATTTGGGGTGGGGCTGTTGACGAAAGTCGGGTGATTTCCTGGAAATTGGGGGCAATATGGCAAGGGGGGATATATCCGAGAATTTTGTGGCATCAACCTTGGACACAATAGTGTGTCCAAAAGAAGTGACTATTGATGGGAAGAATGTGAATTGGAGTGGGGATAGTAGGGTGTGTATGGAAAGTTTGGGGGGTGAAGAATCGTCCATATTAAGCACCACTGTTATTCAGGGAACTGATGTTAACTCTGTGGATATTGCTGTAGACCAGGAAGGTAATTGTGAGAGTCTGGCCAACCTTCCACCTATGCCAGCTATTGAGGTGGGAATCAGTGATGGCCCTAGCCCGGGGAGGTTTTTCTCGTGGAATATCGCGGGGCTAGGAACTAGACTATTGTCCCAAAATTGGATAGATTTTGTCAACGGGTTTGAAGTGTGTCTATTCCAGGAGACATGGGCTTGCGATTCCATCTTCCTCCCAGGCTACCTACATTTTTCCATTCCAGCGAGTAGAGGCCCCAGGGGTCGACCTATGGGAGGTTTAACAGTTTGGGTCAAGCAAAGTTTACAAATCAAAATAAAAGTGCTTGACCTGGGTTGCAAGGATATCCAACTGATAAGAATGGCATCGGATAAGGGGGGTGTGATAGATATATACAATATTTATGCTAGGGGTATCAATACCGGGAACTCTCCCACCCTAGAGGCCCTGTCCACTTTCCTTGAATCACAGTCCCTGGGAAATAGAGTGGTAGTGGCTGGTGATCTCAATAGGACATTCGAACCGTTGGAGAATACGGAAAATCCAATAGGGCAAGAGGAAGATGTCCAATGGGGTGTCCCGAATCTAAATCTGGCACCGGTCAAACGGTGGACGAAAGACATATTGCTATTAAATGCATTATGCTTGGAATATGGGTTGAGGGCCCTTAATGGAAGGACAAAGAGCGACCAGGGAGGCGTTTGTACATTCGACAATGGTCATAGTAAAAGTAGAATAGACTATGTCATTTGTAGCCTCAATTTATGGCATGGGATACGTGATATGGAAATAAAGGGTAGATTGGAAAGCGATCATAATCCCCTTTGTGTCACCCACACTTGGTGGACGGCCACGCCAGACAAGTCACAATCGCGTAGTGAAGTATTACCTGCTATGACCAATGACATGCGTAGAGTCAAATGGCCAAATGTGCTGGCGAATGTAGCGTCCGTGGACTATATAAGTTCCGAGGTGGATACTGCAATCGCCGCCATGGAGATAGCAAATCCCGTAATTCCTGGGTCCGCTTTAACGACAGCCATACATGATAAGTTCTTTTCCCTTTTAAAACCACACTTCATGAGATTGACGAAGGCAAAGAGGAAAGCCCCACCCAAAATGGCTAGGTGGTTTAATAAACAGTGCAGGGTAGCTAGATTGGAACTGGGTAGAGCAATTAGAAGTAGGGACAGGGTTTTGATTGGTGTAGCCAGGAAACACTACAATGTTAGTATCCGCCAGGCTAAGAAAAAGTGGGACGAAGAATATTGGGACGAATTGCTGGAGGCCTCTGGGGCAAGGGATTCCAGAATTTTCTGGAAAATTGTGAAGTGGGGCCGAGGTGGTACCCCAAATAACCCAGATAACAACGTCGATGAGGCATCCTGGGTTGAGTATTTCAAACCCCAGTATGCAGAGAGCAGGGAGGCCATGGTTACGGAACCAATTCCAGTTGTATTTTGTATGGAAAGTTTGTTTTCCAACAAAGAAGTAGAATTGGTAATTTCCTCTTTACAAGGGGGAAGGGCACCGGGTTTAGATGGGATACCCTCTGACATATTTAAAAATGATAAGGCACGGTGGGCCAGGTATGTGACCTTACTGGGAAATGCCGTAGCAAAAGGGGCTGTAATCCCAGAAATATGGAAGGGGGCAATAATTATACCTATCTACAAGAAAGGTGATCGGTCACTCCCGGCCAATTACAGGCCAATAAGTTTGATTGCCACTGTCCAAAAAGTGGTGGGGAAGATGGTGGTAAACAAACTTATGGACTGGGTAGAGGAGAACAATGCTCTTTCCCCTTACCAGGCAGGTTTCAGGCGGGCGACCAGCACAGTAGATCAAATATTCCGTTTTACTATGTTGCGGTGGGGGACGGTGCTCCTTGGCGAGGGCAGCCTATATGTCGCTTTTGTAGACTTGCGGGCTGCCTTCGATTTGGTCCCAAGGAGCAAGCTTTGGGCAGTTTTGAATGGGATAGGGCTCCCGCCTGAGTTGCTCACTCTGATAATGCGACTCCATGAGTGTAACTTTGCCAAAGTCCAATGGGGGTTGAACGGGGAATCCACTGTTGACTTTCCTGTCGAGCGGGGAGTACGACAGGGATGTGCAATGGCACCCCTGCTCTTCTCCCTATTCATTAATGGAATTGTGGGTAGAATGTTGGACGCAAGTGTGGATGCACCTTCGCTAGCGGGCATCAGGGTCCCGATCCTGATGTTCGCTGACGACACCCTAATTGTGTCCAAAACCCCAGCTGGACTGCAGCGTGCTCTAAATATATTCGATACTTTTTGTAGGGAGCATGGCCTTGAAGTTAATGCTGGCAAAACTAAGCTGATGGTTTTCTCCCAAAGGCGTAGACCCCAACCAAGGGTATCTCTGAACAACATCGAGCTCGAGGTAGTAAATGTTTTTACCTATCTTGGGGTTGAGATATCTAGCAAGCCAGGTTGGTCTCGCCATATAGAAAAGGCGGTATTGAGACACCAGCAGATTGCAGGGGCGCTTCGGTTAGAGCAAGTAAAATCAAAAACTAGGCCTATAAAACCGGTCCTTTTGGTCTATGATGCCAAAGCTTTAGGGTCAGCCCTGTATGGGGCAGAAGTGTGGGGTTTTGAGAGGTTCCCTACTTTACAAATATCAGAGAATAGGTTTCTGAGGGGAATTACGGGCCTCCCCCAGAGCGTGCCATTAATCCCGCTTGGTCTTGATCTAGGGAGGAGATCAGTTAGTGACCGAGTCCGATTAAGGCCTATCCTCTATTGGAGACGGCTTTGGACAACCCCAGAGATCCGACACTATGCTGATGGGTTTCTAGCCTTAATTAAATCAGATACTTTCCATAAAATATCATGGTTGAAGACACTCAGGGTTGTTCTTGGTGAGCTTGGCCTCCCTAATCTTTGGGATGATCCCTCTGGGGAAGTATTCCCAAGCAAAAACACCATTAAGACCATCTATTGGGATCACATAGAAGAAAGACTCTGGAGGAGTACACAAGCCGAAACAATGGGGGGAAGATTTTTGGAAATTAAAACGATACCTGTAATAGAACAATACTGGGACAGTATTACTGTCCCGATAGACAGGAAGTTATTTTTCCAGTTAAGGTCGGGCTCCCTTCCCTTGAGATCATTGACGGGTAGGTGGCGGAGTTCGAATACCTCATGCTGCCCGGTGTGTGGTGCAATTAACGAAAGCATAGCCCACTTCTTATTTTTGTGTGAAGCCTATGCAATCCCAAGGAGAGCATGGCTGGCCCCAGTTTGTAGAAATCTTGGGGTATCTAGCGGTGTTGAGGGGTTAAGAATTATTTGTACCTCCACTGACATGCCTATTGTGCTGGGAACAGCAAAGTACTTGGGGTGGGCATGGTCCATTAGGCGGAGGGCTTTATCTCCCAATATGAATTGATATTTTTATAGCAGTTTTTATTACCTTTTCTTGTTAAAGCTTGCACAACTGTTCAAAATGTATTTATATGTATGAAATATGGATTTTAATTATCATGTATTTTAAAATGTATGTTTGTACTTTTATGAGTCTATATCTCGAATAAAGCTTTACAACAATTAACAACAATAAAACGTTTGGTTTAGTAGGTCCTTGTAAAAAGTCCATCAGATCAGCGCCATTTTTAAGTAAAGATAAGTGTTGTTTTACTTCCTTTAGTGTAGACTTGTGTAGCCATTCAAGGTACAGTTTCCCTACACTGTATGTTGTTGCTATTTCTGGATGCTGTCTCTGAACATATCCTGGATCTGGCCTAGTGAATGTGAGTCCTTGTGTTTTATTCAGGAATCTATCTTGACAGTTGTTTGTGTCTGTGGGCCAGATTAACAATTTTTTCCAATCTGGAGCTGTTCTGTTGTGAAGCAAAATAGTATGTATGTCGACCACCCCCTCTGAAGTGTTACTGCTATCAGGTGTAGGTATTGACGGTTTGTTTAAATCTTTTATCTTGGCCAACCCAAGACAAGATCTGGATATGTTCAGTTGTGAAGCAAAATAGTATGTATGTCGACCTCATCCTCTGAAGTGTTATTACTATCAGGTGTAGATGTAGGTGTGGACGGATTGTTCAGGTCTTTTATCTTGGCTAACCCAAGGCAAGACGTCTGTTGGACAGTGTCATTCAAAAACATTATTGGCTCTGGGATGATACAGGCTCTAAACAAAGCTTCTAAATCCTGTACCTGCCAGTCTTTTGTGCCCCAGACAGTTTTTGTCTCAATGTTGTCTTTCCAAAAGTCGAAACCTAATGAAGACAGGTGAGCATAAAAGGCCGCAGAATACATTTGCTTGGTATTTGTCAACATACTATTTATTCCTGTCCTATTAACATTTTTAAAGTGAAATGATTCTGGATTTGAAACATTAAAACCTGAAAAGTATGGAAATTCGGCATAAAATATTTTTGAGCTACCCTTTGGTGGCGTAGGCCAATGTTCCCATTGGTTTTATTTAAATACATTTCTAGGATTTGCAGATTTGTGCAAGAAATGATGACCATAGTGATTATAACAATACATTTGTTCATAATCTGATGAACCTTCTAAGTATTCAT